>NC_089744.1:36019098-36036598 GCF_040412425.1 Macrobrachium rosenbergii
AAAGTAGATAAACTGAAACCTGAGACTCAGGAAAGCCTAGAAGCTATTCAAAAGCCGTTCAGTTGGGATCGTTGGTTGGAAGGTGACTTTCTGGCGTAGGCTGTAAAGATATGATACAGGATACAGATCAGCCTGTCAGATGCGTAAAACTGAAAGGCAGAAGTATAAGGAATCTGGAACTGTCAACATAATAATTATAATTTTAAGTGAAGTACGCTTACTATGAGCAACACAGACAAAAGCTAGCACTCTCGTGTATGTACACGAGAAGTCCATTAAAAAAAATCCATTTGCTCTCAGCAATTAACTAAAACGCAAAGCAAAACGACTCTGGATCACCGCTTTAAAAAACACAACTGGGGCAAAGCAATTCTCTCGAGGACTAAAATTTCGGGAATCGATAAAGGTTAAGGGTTACTGGCATAGTCTACCCCAAAATGGGAGAACAACATGGACAGGTTTAGAGACCGGCTGTCAAAAAACAGGTTAAAAATCACTAAATTAAATAACAAAACCACTATACGAATATACGGTAGACGGTAGATTCAGTAGCAGGCTTCAGGCACTGAATCAATATAGGATACAATAGAGACTAATTATTAGAAAACAAAAGGCATGACTGATGAGTCTTTGCACCATTCCTAAGCGCAGATGTAGATCGAGTGCACTGAAAATATATACCGAAAACACAAAATTCATTTACTTCTTTTTCAGAATACTCCATGTCTAGCTCACACTGACAGCAACGACACTTGAAATCCACAAATGTTACACAGCGTATTGCTAACATTGACTATTGAAAGCATGTAAGACCTTGGTATACTCGTAAGCCTAATCTCATCGCTGCCTTTCATGATCTCATACCAAAGGGCCATTAAATGCACGCAACATGGGTAATTTGATCGTTCTTTGCTGTAAACCCATGCAACAGTTACCCACGGCACAGTAACACCAGCTACTAATCTAGCAGCTTACAACTGCTATGTTTTAGAAATATACTTTCTTTTCATATGAACTGATAAGTCTAACTGACTCACGAACTATACCTGCAATATTTTAGATCTCTCTCTCTCTCTCTCTCTCTCTCTCTCTCTCTCTCTCTCTCTCTCTCTCTCTCTCTCTCTCTCTTAATCTCTATACGCCCCAACAGTTCACGAACTGTAGGTGCTTTAATATTATTATTTTTTCCTTTATTACAAACTTTTAGGTCTAACAGTTACTGCATTGAACGATTTCATATTATGAACTGTAAGTTCTAACAGGATCTTAACTACAGCTGCTACATTTTAGAATATTTTTTTTTTTTGGTAAGAAATGAAACGTCTAATAATGCTCGAACCTATACATTTTAGTTGGACATTCAAAAGCCATTACAAGATATATAAGTTGATTTCAACTCCACTGTACTTATTCCTGTTGAATTAAACCCATCTTCACAGTATTTGCTGAGTACTGGGTTTGAAAATAACTATATGTATGAGTGTTTGTGGTTGGTTTTATAAATGACAATTTTATAGTTTCTAGTATGAATCCATTTGGGTATATGCTATTCCCAAAGTAAAATCAATCCAATACTAATTGGTTATTTGTTGCTCAGTAACCTTATAAATGTATATGTATGTATATATATATATATATATATATATATATATATATATATATATATATATATATATATATATATATATATATATATATATATATATATATATATATATATATATATATATATATATATAAACATAAATGCATATATAGACACATATATACATACATGCACACACTGACACATATATATACATATATATATATAAATTATATATATATATATATATATATATATATATATATATATATATATATATAAATGCATATATAGACACATATATACATACAGTGCCACAGCTCATTGGTAGACATACACACATTTACAAGATTATATATACATTATATATATATACATACATATATATGTGTGTATAGACATATATATATCTATATATATATATATATGTATACACACACACACTCATTGGTAGAGGAACACACACACATATGCATAGATATATAATCAAAACGGATATGTATATGTGTATATGTATACACACACATACACATATATATGTGTGTATAGACACATATAAATAATATACATATCTATGTATACACACATATATATATATATATACACATATACATATATATATATATATATATATATATATATATAATTCCAAAACATGATCGAATTTAAAGGTTTATTCAGTGCTGTGATGAAAGAGGTTAAATAGTGGATGACACTTAAACTATATTTAATGAAACTCAATAAAATCCTGATCAGATAAAATGGCTCGAAGGCATAATGAATCCACAAGCCTCCCGGCTGTAGTAAGGTGCATAAAAGGTTTAAAGGTCACTGGACCACTGGAAAAGATAATTAAAAATAAAAACAATTCAAATGTTTTATATGCAAGGAATGAACACGCAAAAAATAATTGAGTCTAGCAAATTTCGGAAAAAGTAATCAAACTGATTTGGAAGAAGTAGAAAAAGAATAGGCAACGTCAGAACAAGACAAAGGTTCGCAAATGAACGTTTGTTCTGATATAACAACCAACTCAAACAAAACAAAGATAGGGCGACAGGAGGAGGGGTGTGAAGGAGGAGGGGAAGGGGAGGATGTGAAAGAGGAGGAGAGAGGGAAGAGGATATGAGGAGGGGGGGAGGGAGACTTTTGATGTTCAGTGTACGACACAAAAATTTCAAAGGAAAGAAAGAAAATAAAAGAAAGGTTGAGGGAAGGATGTAAAAATGCACCGAACCCCCAACGGGACGGACATGCACCCCTCTCAGAGGATGGAGGGCTCTGTGGGGGGGGTGGGGAGGGGGATGAAAAAGAAAACATGAAAGCTGGCGAATCCAGAACGTGTACGCTTTGATAAAACACTTGTGATAGACACAAGGTTATTTCAAGCCCTTTCAAGAATAACTCTAAAAGAAGAAGCAATATTCATTCATGATTAAAGCGAGAGAGCAGGCATTCCACAATCCGTGTTTCGAAAGACATTTGCCCCTTTGTTAACAAAATGCCGCAGAAAAGATTCGGTGGGGGGTATCAGCGATGTATTTTTAGAGCTGTGTTTTGAACAAATCGATGAGAAGCAGATCAAAGCTGCCGATCAACATTACCGTAATAAATGAAAACAGAAAGACAATTCCCAGATAAAGATGCGGTGGGGGCTGAATATCAACAAAACCCTTCTGCTTTATTTGCATAAAACCACAGCTTTTATGATTTTGGGAGATTAGTCAATAATATAAACAAACACCATTGATAAAATGTCAGAATATGACTGATTACAAAAACACCCCATTAAAAGCCGATAAAACAATTAACACGAATTTACGATTAAATTTTCACTGAATGAAAACATTGTCTGAAAGCAGATAAGACTCTTAATGAACGAAGATATAACCTACAGAAAAACATGATCGTTATTTTTCAAATCGTATCAACACAAACGTTATGAGAAATATTTTGTTCCCCTAAACTGTTTTTATGTATTGTTCTACGAAAACTTCATTAGTTTCTGTGACAATGGAGTAAAATAAAATGATAATAAATTCTTATACTTAAATTTTCTTTCTCCAACAAAAGGAATTGTGTATCCCAACGTACCCACGTATTGAGCTGTTTCTTATTTATGCATGTGTACCCACATGAAACGAACTTGAGTTGTTGTAACTGCATTTAAGATAAAAGATTGTGTTATTTCAAGGGAAACGCCAATACCTGCTACAAATAGGTAAAACTAATTCGCATTCACAAAATAAAACTCGTGAAGTAAACTGAATACAATCAACATAAAAAACTTAAATAATGTCCTTGCGTATCAAGCAAGTGTCGTGTAATGGCTGGTGGACGGCTATCTTTACAAGTTTTTATGGCTGGAATTAAGCATTTACTTTTTTAAAGGGCTCGAATGGTTCTTTGTCTGAAGACATGTAAATGAATTTCTGGAATAAAATACAAAGTATTGATCACCTTAGGAAACAAGCACCGTTGTCTCCCGTCTGGGACACATGTTTAATTACACGTACCAATGAATGATAAAACTCTCTCCCCCAACAGAGGGGTAGTGCCATCATTGCACCTCACACGGTGTACTGTAGGCATTACTTAAAGTTCTTTGCAGCGTCCCTTCGGTCCCTAGCTGCAACCCCTTTCATTCCTTTCACTGTACCTCCGTTCATATCCTCTTTTTTTCATCTTATTTTCCACCCTTTCCTAACAATTGTTTCAGAATGCAACTGCAAGGTTTAACTTTCAAAACCTTTTTACTCTCAATTTCCCCTTCAGCGCTGAATGAACTCATGGGCCCCAGAGCTTGGCCTTTGCCTAAATTTTATATTCCATGCCATTTATTATAAAACTCTTAATTTAACTCTGCTATAGGTAAGTGACCTATAACTTCTTCCAGTTTAATATTAAAATATTGCCAAGATATCTCACTATCTAATACTTTCTTCCAGTTTAATATTAAAATATTCCCAAGATATCTCACTATCTAATACTAAGTTACTACCATTACCAATATTACTGAGTGATCTGTCGGATTGGTAAAATTTTCGCTCTGATGTCGGAAATTAAATTTTGGTAAAATGTATATCCCGTGTTTCTACTCTAATATGTTGGAATAAAAACAAAGACTTTCACATGTGGATAATTTCTCATCCATTTCTTCAGGATTCCGAGGCTGCCAGCTGAATGTGTATCTAAAATACCAAGAGATAAGCATACTAAATGGTCCCAGTCCTGCAGTATACTGCATTTTCTAAATATTTATTTTTTATACTTAATTCCGATTTGTTGCTGGCATTTTGAATTAATTACACAAAAATATTTTCGTTTTTTATGATGCACTAAATAATTTGACTTAATTTACTTCAAAGTACTTCGATTTTTCCATTATAATTTTTTCATCCTCCTATCATATTCATGCATCAGACCAAGCACTGACCAACGCCATGAAAGCCATTAAAGCTTTCATTGCTTTTATTAACGCGAGAAAGTTGACTCAATAAGCAACGGATATATAGTTATAAATTCAATGGTCACTAGTAAAATTATCTTTAAACCAAAGAATTAAATAGTATTTGATTTCATATAGCTAAACTGAAAACATTACAACAAAGTGTCAGGCGATGTCTTTCCTAAAAATGTTATAAGGAGATGCCCTCTCCGTTACAAATCCAGTTTTGTGCTTGTCAATTAAAACCTATTCACTTCCTTCGTGTACTTTATTATTAGAAAACCTTGGGTTTTCAGGCAGTAATTTTATATATGATATAAATAACAACTCAGTTATCTACGTTGTTACAATGTTAAGAATATGGTACCGATTTTGTAATGTGGCTTAGACTCCGATACTTACTATATTGCAACCGCCTTCATATATCAGTTATATTACTGGCATAGAGTTCACACTTTACTTAATTAAAAAAAAACCTTTGTAAAACACAGCTACAGTATTTTTAATGAATATTTAAGAGTCTCTGTTAAAGGAATATATTAAATAAAAGTATTTTTCTTCACAAAAATGATCTGTTGAAAGTCTAGTGAGCATCATTTTATGTGGGATAACTATCAGAAAACGGCTGTGTATATCTGCTTATTCTAAATAACACCGTTCAGTATTGTCCACTTGCGCCATTAATCACCTCCTATCATTTTCAAGCACGTTAATTACCCAAATAGAATCAATAAGTGTCGCAGTTTTCTGAAAGTTGTAACGCAGAGATGTTTGCTAACATTATGCGGGTTGTGACCGAGTAAGTGAAATAAGGTGTCTACTGACCGTAGAGTATTGAATGCCTCTACTTTTTCGACCATTTCCTCAACAGTACAGTGGTGGCTATGTATACACTACTACTACTACTACTACTACTACTACTACTACTACTACTACTACTACTACTACTACTACTACTAATAATAATAATAATAATAATAATAATAATAATAAAATAATCAACCAGAAAATGACCACCATACAAATATAAAATGTAGATAAACTAAAGACAGTCAAAATACATTAGCTAGATTTTGAAAATGTGTTTATAATGATTCCAACAATAATTATTGTTGTAGCTAAGAGAACGACACATAATCAGTATTAGTTGCAGGAAAGAATAATTAACATGGCAATGAATAAACGCTTTTATTATTACATTTTAACTACTAATATAACAAGGAACTTTATTTCCTAATTAATACTAATTTCATACTTATCATATAATTACAATTTTTGCTTTCGGATTAATGTTATTAAGCTCGCATCAGACCAAGCGAGCACTGACTAGCACCATGAAAGCCATTGAAGCTTTTATGCCTTCGATTTAAGCAAGAAAGTTAAACTCATTAAGCAACGATATATAACTGTAAATTCAAAGGTCATTAGAAAATTATTCTTTAACGACCGGATTACACAGTATTTGATCTCATGTAATAAGGTATGGAGAGGTATCTTTCCAAGAATGTTTATAAACACGGAATGATAACATAAACAAATACGTGCTATGAAGTGAGGTCATGAATAAGATATATGAGGTGTATAATTAAACTGACATACCAGCAGCTGACAAAGACCGGTATGTGCTTGTGAATGAATTCACAGCTGCAGTGGAATCAACAACCAAGATGTTCATGAAGTGAAAAACAACATTTAATGTTGGAATAAGTCCATAAACGGTTTAGTTGAAACTGAAAGGAATCTTATGATAACTAGACTGTTTAGCAGAATATGGAATGACAAAACAAAGCCTGATGATTGGGAATTGACAATCGTAGCTAAGGTTACTACTGACGTATTGCAATTGCGTCGGTTGTAATGAAAATATTCAATATAGGTTGAGGGAAAAGCGATAGGAAGCTAGTTTTAGAAACGGTAGGTTGTGTCAGGCACGTTTTGCAGCTGTGACCGGTTTTAAAAAATCCCCTTCTGATAGCTCTTGTTAATTACGAGAAGGCATTTGAACGCGTCCACAGACCGATAGTAAGGAAGGCCTTTCATCACTAAAGCATTCCTGTTAAATATGTAAAGTTAAATCAAATTGTCCATGAGAGAAGTAAATACAATGTTAATGCTTATGGGGCCTTGTTAAATGAATTTGTAGTAAATAATGGGGTGTTATTTCTGCTGCTTGACCTTCTCAGGGATTTTATAATGACAAAAAGTGGTCGGAGATGGAAGAGAAGGTTTAGACTGGAGTAACCAGGGAAACTTTACAGACTCAGAATTTCTAGATGATACTGTTTAAGTCACAAAAATACCAAATGATTTACAATGTTTGCTTAATAAAACTCATCATATATCTATAGAGATGGGACATAAAATGACCCAGAGAACCAGAGAAAAAAAGAAAATGATGATGATGGAGTATCCATAGAAGAATAAATTAATGTTTGAGGAAGAAACGAATTTTGATATTATTACATTTTAAATATTTAGGAACAATGATATTCAGTAGAGTTTCATTTGAGATGAAATTTAGTGAAAGAACAGAAAAGGAACATTAAACAATATCATTCATTCATCTTCTTCTGTATCATTTATTGGGGAAAGAGTAAAATTTTTTTGCAAAAGTATTTTTTCACTATATTTGGTCATTTATCACAAACCTTATTATACTTCATATGGTTTCTAGCTGAGTATTTATACCTTCGATAAAACTATGAAACAGAATTTTGAGCTTTCAAATAAAAATACAATTTTTGTACCGTGACATTAGTATAATTGGCCTTAGTAATGCTATAGCAAAAAAGAAACGGCAAGAATACATATGAAAAACATTGCGTAAAACGTGATTATATCTTGGGTAAGACAGGCGCTGTCATATTTGTCATTACTACGCTCTCGAACAAAGGAAAGTCCTTAAAACTATTTTCTCCACCCATTGTTCGTCGCGGTAATAATTTTAAATAAATTCGCCTGAAACTGTAAATACACGAAGTTCCTTTCGTCCCCCCTGATTCTGAAATGAGAGGTAATTCAATTCTTGTTGCTGAATGGCGGAAAGAGGGGATTCGAGCTTATTCCACACTAATTGCCAATCTGACAGAGTTCTTGACCATTAAAAATAATTCACCAATTGCGTATACGGTTTGGGATGGTCATTAGCATTGGTTTGTTCGATAATTAATCCTGAAAATAGTAAATGCGATTTCCGAATTTTGTTTCTCTATCTTTTATTTCTTTTGTTTTACTAATGATGTCTTTTTTTCCTTTATCACTAGCAAAACAGGCACTCAAGAGTCGAGTTGTTAAAGTTAACTGTCGATCGTTGCTTCTAAACCAAAGGCCCAAGTTCGAATCCTGATCGGGACGAAGCACTTATCAATCATGATTCCCTTTGAGTGTAAGTTACTCCAAACGTACGGTGAATTCCATATTAAACGATGTGTGAAAGTAAAGTCATACTTGTATAAGGGACAGAAATTATATATATATATATATATATATATATATATATATATATATATATATATATATATATATATATATATATATATATATATAGAGAGAGAGAGAGAGAGAGAGAGAGAGAGAGAGAGAGAGAGTATATATATATATATATATATATATATATATATATATATATATATATATATATATATATATATATATATATATATATATATATATATATATATATATATATAGAGAGAGAGAGAGAGAGAGAGAGAGAGAGAGAGAGAGAGAGAGAGAGAGAGTATATAATATATACATACATATGTATATATATGAATATATAATATATATATAAATATATAAATATAATATATATATATATATATATATATATATATATATATATATATATATATATATTATGAATCCATTTATTATGAATCCATTTCCTTCGTATCTCCAACTTTGTACCATAAAAATTCTTGCATCATGACCTACAAAGGTCAGCACTGTTGCTGGTAGGGCGTTCCATAATTTACCTCGTTCTGCGAATTCCTCATTCCCAGCCTTCCACTCTCACTCTTTTGAGTTCTCGAGATTCTTTTCAAGTAGCTTTCAAAAAGAATTCTCAAAAGGATATCCGACTCCGGCCGGCGAAAAACTTGTGTGCGTATTCGCAAACAATTTGTGATTTCCGAATGAACAAAGAAAAATCCGAAAAGTGGATTTTCTCGGGAAATGCAGTTATTCTCTGAGCTGGCTTATGAGCGGTAGGCGGTTTCTCCAGTTTTATTCGGTACAAAAGAAGGAATTGATATACAGAGGGCTCTTATGGTGAGGCCACTAAGACTGATGAAACACACGGCTTTATTTCATTATTTCTTTTTGATGCTGATTCGATGGAGTTTCATATCGTTTCGTTGTATCTCTACAGTTATGTAATGTCGAGTGCGATGAACCTAGTTTCTTTTCCCCCCCTGGCTGCTTAGCTTTCTATTACATTACCTATATATAAGGATATCGTTTCGTTGTATCTCTACAGTTATGTAATGTCGAGTACGATGAACCTAGTTTCTTTTCCCCCTGGCTGCTTAGCTTTCTATTACATTACCTATATAAAAGGATATCGTTTCGTTGTATCTCTACAGTTATGTAATGTCGAGTGCGATGAACCTAGTTTCTTTTCCCCCCTGGCTGCTTAGCTTTCTATTACATTACCTATATATAAGGATATCGTTTCGTTGTATCTATACAGTTATGTAATGTCGAGTACGATGAACCTAGTTTCCTTTCCCCCCTGGCTGCTTAGCTTTCTATTACATTACCTACAGTATATATAAGGTCTTCTACGTATTATATTCCCAATAAGGTCGCAGATTTCAGGAATTTATCATTATAACCTAAGCCTAGTTGAGTTGTTTCTATAATTATTTACTACCATTTTGTAATTCACCTTTTCCATAATGCAATACACCATTACCTGATGCAATACACCATTACCGTTTCAATGGAAAGAGAAACAAATCGAGATGTATTCCATGCAGCACAGCGTCGTTTTCCATCGATTTTAAATCTAATATTGACTGAAATATATCAAACATGAAATAGAATTCCGTGCAGTATGCCCAATCCATAATAATCAAGAGTAATAAAAACATCAATATGGAATAAACAAGTTTAATCAATGAAATTATAATAAAACTTTGAAGGCACAAACATGAAGTAACTTAAAGCACACTCAAAAAAGAAGGGAAAATACCAAATACTAAACACTGCTGATTCACGCAAACAGCGTTAAAGTATAAAACGACAAAGCAGTTAACCAGTCTTAGAAATTATATACCGGTAGTAGTTTTTCAAAGAAATTCTGTTTACGCTGTGACGCCATGTTCAATGTTTGCCATTCTTCTTGCCCCTAAAGATCGCTGTTTATTGAATAAAGCAGTACATCCAACAAAACCAGGCTAATACGGAACATCGGAATACAATCAACATTTATGTAGCAACCATTCAGTAATTTCCAAATCCCCAAAATGAGCCGTCATTAAACCATTATGTGCGCGCTAAGTTAATTACACATAAATACATTATCAAGAAATGGACGTTTTCAGAGAAATTGATAATCTATTAAAGCTATAATGCAATTTCAATGTTTTTCCTTCTCCTTTTAATGAGTCGGTCCAAACAAAAGCTTATAGGGAATTTGAATTGGCGCTTCTTTGACTTGCAAAAACTCGCGTTTGTGGAAAAGTTGTTCTTCAACACACACACACACACATACACACACTCTCTCTCTCTCTCTTTATGGAAAATACCTGGTTTGAACAGAAGACTGAGGAAGATAAAAGCATTTTAGTAATGGTGATGATAAAGTTTATGATAAAAAAGGACAAGTCACGTGATCTTTGACATTATACTTTAACATTGGGAGGCTTGTCATAAACGACGGTGTACTTTTTTGGTATGTCAAAAACAGAATTTTGTATTACTTTTTTTCATTTTTTAATTTATATTTGTATTCTTTTATTCTCTGTACGGGTGAAATTAAATAAAAAATAAAAACTCATTCTGAAAAGCCTTCATTTTATGCAGAACTATATTTTGTATTTCAGTAAGTTTTTAGATTTTCAAATAAAGGATCATCAATTTTCCCCTTTTCATCCTACAGTCCACCTTTCCTATTACGTAATGTACCTTTTCCACTACGTAACTTTCCATACTTAGTATGCAGTTTGCCTTTCTCATTAGGAAATGACTTATCCATTACATAACCTACCCCTTTCATTATATGATATCATTCCCATTCTATAATCATCCATTACAATTATGTACTTCACCTTTCCCATAATGCAACACACCATTACCATTTCAATGGAAGCAGGAAAAAATAGAGACGTATTCCATGCAGCACAGCGTCGCTTTCAATTGATTTTAGCCTTAATATTGACTGAAATGTATCAAACATAAAATAGAAGTCCCTGCTGTAAGCCCTATCCATACTAACCAAAAGTAATTAAAAAAATCAATATAAAATAATTAAATTTAATAAATGAAAATATAATACAACCTAGAAGGTTTAAAAGTGAAGTAACTTAGAAGCACACTTAAGAAGGACGGGAAAATAACAAATGGTACACGTTTTTGATTCACACAACCACCATTAAAGTATAAAATGACAAAAAAGCTAAATAGCCTTAAAAACTAAATAACTTCGATGCCCCACAGAGACAAAACACCAAATTCTACACATTATTGCTTTGCCTCGACGCCCGAATCATAAATAATTCCGGGAAAGACTCTCGTGAACTGTAAACAAGGAAAGTTACCCTGGGGGCAATGCATACTGACCCTCTCCGCCTCGTCAATATCAGAGCCATGGAAGAGTCTTCAAGAATACGATATTACTTGGTGGAAAAGAGGGAACCGAGACTGGGCACGTTCATCCATGTATGAAGATAGTGCTTTATACGCATATGTATATGTATATGTATATGTATATGTATATGTATATACAGATATATACATATATATATATATATATATATATATATATATATATATATATATATATATATATATATATATATATATATATATATATATATATATACACACACACACACACACACACACACACACACACACATATATATATATATATATATATATATATATATATATATATATATATATACTGTATATATATATGTATCCACGTCTCGCATCCACTTGTCAACCAAACAAGTCAATCTTCCATCATCATATTCTAACACACTCTTTACTTCCATCATAAGAACTCTTTATCGCTTTCAACAACTTATTTTCTGTATGAAACATTCTTAGTATCTTCCAAATTGACCCTCTATCCTTTCTGGCATATGTTTTATAATATATATATATATATATATATATATATATATATATATATATATATATATATATATATACAGAGAGAGAGAGAGAGAGAGAGAGAGAGAGAGAGAGAGAGAGAGAGAGAGAGAGAGAGAGAGAGAGAGAGAGAGAGAGAGGTTATCGAGAACGTGGCGCTATCTTGATATTCCATAAACTGCACTCAAGAACGTCCAAGACGTCGGGGAGACTTACTTTCTATCCTTTATAACAGTTTTACTCATTAGCATCTGCAAGCGTAATTTTCTAAAAAAAAAACTAACGGAAGAATTAATATTTAGAAGCTGGAATACAGTAGCTGAAATTGATATCAGTAGGTGTAAAATTGAATATTTTTCGTAAATTACCAGAGTACGTTCTCTCCTTAACTCAAAACTTTCCCCGCAAACAACTTCAGGATTCCTGTCTGTCCAAAACGTTCGACTTCCAATAGAAGCCTGCCGCAGTATATTTATAGAGCTTTATCGGGGTCAATATATTTTTGGAGATTCACATTCTTGTCAACTTTGGCAGTACTTTCACACATTTTTCAACTTTTTTTTTGGAAAGGACCAAACTGGTGTTCTTTCCTTGTTTATTTTCTCCCCGTTTTTTAAATCGTCAAACTATGGTATTTTTGTTTAAAAAAGCGGTAAGATAAATCTAACTCCACTCCAATAGCTTTATCTCTTTCTTGGCTACAAGGTAGCTACACTTTGGACTCTGGTTTATTTCGAGCTTTGCCTTTCTCAAGTTACTGCTTTTGAAACATCACTTTTTCTCCTTCCCTTTTATCTCTGATATATATATATATATATATATATATATATATATATATATATATATATATATATATATATATATATATATATATATGGGTTCCAACCATGAAATTTCATGGGCAAATAAGATAAAGCGGAAGAGGAAAAAATGTTTGGAAAGGCATCACTATATATATATATACAACATATATATATATATATATATATATATATATATATATATATATATATATATATATATATATATATATATATATATGTGTGTGTGTGTGTGTGTGTGTTTTAAGAAACAACTGGCCAATTATGGCTGGTGCACCTCAGTCATTCCCTTCATTAAGTGCACTGGCTGTCATGTACAAAATATAAAAGGGATTCGTTCGAATCCCGGTTTGGATAGGTGCAAGTACAGGGTGTTTCGAAATTAGAGCCCCCCCACCTCTACAGCATAAACTATAATTGATATGGACAAAAACAAAAGTAATTCAGAACAGGTATTTATTTAAGTTTCTCTCTGAGCATTTAATATTATTGTGTGGCCTCCATCTGCCTGTACCGCAGCCCGCATTCTTGAGGGGTATGATTTCAGCAAATCGCAAAAAAGTTGAAACTCAAATTCCATTTCCCTGCGCACTTCGGTCACCTCTCTTCGCAGGTCGTCGAGGCTTGGTATACCATCATAGTTCACTGTGCGCACTTCAACACGATCCTTTAAGATACTACCAGTGTTTTCACACACATTAAGGTCAGGGGAACTACCTCGAAATTCAATTGACGAGAAGAAATCGATACCATTGTTTCGAAGCAGCTCCTGTGTCTGAAGAGCCTTGAAACATGTGCCTTATCA
The DNA here is from genome assembly GCF_040412425.1 of Macrobrachium rosenbergii. Classification (NCBI taxonomy): domain Eukaryota; kingdom Metazoa; phylum Arthropoda; class Malacostraca; order Decapoda; family Palaemonidae; genus Macrobrachium; species Macrobrachium rosenbergii. The sequence goes on from NC_089744.1 coordinate 36,033,084, forward strand.
TGCAAAAATGTGACTTCTTCAACAGATAACACATTTTCAGGATCTTTGAGGAAAGAAAATACTCCACCAGTAAGCACAGTTTGTCCGAAGTATTCACCATTCCATGACTGTCCTTTTTCTTTGATGATCCACATTAACCGTTTGGGTGTGAAATAGAGAAAAATTCCCAAACATTCAGGAAATTTCACAACTTGGCGATAGCTCACGTCATCGCTGATATCATCCAACTTTGCAGCCCAAATGATGTAATTTTTATGATTTGGCTTCCTGATTGTGTAAATGAAGAATTCATCTGATGTGGCAACATGGAGAAAGTCAGCTTCATCCCAATCTTTAAGAAATGAACCACAAAACCATGCGCGGTCTTCTATCTGTTGCTGAGTGAAGTTGGGCTTGCTGATAACATGAAATGGCTTGATACCAGATTTTTTCAACTCACGATATACAGCACTATAACTTCTCTTCTTTCCCCTTTTTGTTTCTAGTTCAAGAGCCAATTTACGTAAAGACTTTCTTGCCTCAGCTATGATGTCTTTTGACTCCTGAGAAAGGACTTCAGGCCTTCCAAGATTCTCACTCTTTTCGCGATGACAGTCATATGGATTTTTGTTCCTGTTTCTTTTAACAAAGGATTCATCTCTTTTAATGTATTTAGCTACCCAGGAACGTGAAATGAAGGATGCGCCAGCATCCCTGGCCTCTCTGAAGGTTATAGCCCGGATTCGGTCAATCCATCTGATTTCCTCCGAGTCGTTAGCCATGGCTGTATCTAACTCCGTCACTCAGTCTAAAAATACAAGAAATGTAAAGTGAAAAATTGCTTAATAGAAACTTATAATAATGTACTTTCAGATAGGCTACAGCAGAAAACTTCATAACTTTCCATTTGTTCTGTGGAGGAGGGGGCCTCTAATTTCGAAGCACCCGGTATATAATTCCAATTGGACTATACGTTTTTTCGAAGGTATTTTGAATTCCATCTCCAGATGATAATCTGTTGCTCAATTTATCAAAGTACAAATTTTTTTTAGAGGATAAACAACTTCACCAGCCAACCCCTCAAACAGCCACACGCATGCGTACAGACACATAAGAAAAGTAACATACAACATACATATCCGAAACGTTTCTCAAGAACGTAACGTAAAGCTAATTCTTGTAACAGGAAACGAAGGCGCCTTCCTCGATCCAAATGTAGTCGTTTTGCACATCGTGCAATGTTGATGAGAGTTTGGGGACCGAAATAGAGTTCCCTGGGCTACGAGTTAATTTGTAAGTGTGATGAATTTTATACTATTGTTTCTGGTGGGTTCATGGAATTTTCAAACATTATCTGTCTCCTACTGTATACGAGCACTTAAAGGTTCAACTCCATTATTAATTACACAGGTAAATGTATGCATGTATGTACGTTATATACGTACATATATTATATATATATATATATATATATATATATATATATATATATATATATATATATATATATATAATTGGGCGTCTTCGTCTTGTGTTTGCAATTCTATCCTCACTAGCGAGGATTTACAATTCGAACTGCGGAAAAGAAAGTTGTATATATATATATGTATATATATGTATATATATATATATATATATATATATATATATATATATATATATATATATATATATACATATACATATATATATATATACATACATATTTATATATACACACACACACACACACACACACACACACACACATATATATATATATATATATATATATATATATATATATATATATATATATATATATATATATATAATCTCGACCATACGCCATTATCCCTGTAAAGAGTGACTCCAGCTGGTGGTACCAGGCCCACAGAGGTACAATGGTTCTTGACAGAACCTGCACATATAACTTCTAGCCTGCAGTTCGAAATCGTGAAGTTCTCGCTAGTGAGGATAAAATTGTAATCATTAGACGAGATGCCCTATATATATGCATATATATGTGCGTATGTATATATAAAATACACTTACATGTAAGCCAATGCAGTCGTAGGCTGCTAAGGTATATGTACTAAAGCCTGTGATCATTATCATAATGGGGCACATTCTTAGACAGTTAAGAAGGGCGAAGAGACTTCCCAGAACACATTATTTTAATTAAGAATATTCTCATATCCCTCCGTGCATTATACCTCTCCTATTATTCACCAAAATTCTCCTTCCTTATCATTCAAAGTGACTCTTGAGATTTAAAAAAAAAAAAAGTTAATGCACTGGTTCCTGGGGATCTTAACTAAACCGAAACTGTGAAGACAACCTACTCACGGAAGGAGAAAGGAAAAAGAAAGTTTACTGAAGTAAATAAAAAGAAAGTTTAGTGAAGGAAACAACTAGTAACTTTCTGAAACGTCTTAGACATTGGGACATAACGTATAAAAACTATAGTAAATTCTATAGCAATGAAGTATAGCTGCAGAATTTTCCTAAAATATTGTATTTTAATTTTTGCCAAGATTCCGGATTTGGTATGGATGAAGTGCAAGCTACAGGATTTTCAGAAAATAATTCTTTTTTTTTGTAAAGATTCCTAATTTAATTTGGGTTAAATACAAGCCACAGAGTTTTCCAAAAAATGTAAATATTTTTTTTGTGAAGATTCCTGGTTTGGTTTGAATGAAGTACAAGCTAAAGGATTTTTCAAAATTAAATTTCTTTGTGTAGATTTCTAATTTCGTTTGGATTAACTACAAGCCCCAGGATGTTCTCCTTCCAAAAAAAAATTTATTTTGTGAAGATTCCTAATTTTCTTCGCATTGAGTACAAGCCTCAGGATTTTCCCAAAATAACTTTTTTTATGTGAAAACAGTATTCCTAATTTAATTTGAATGAAGTACAAGCTACTGGATTTTCCCAAAATAATTTTTTTGCGAAGATTTCTAATTTGATTTGGATTAAGTACAAGCCTCAGGATTTTCCAAAAATAACTTTTCCGAAAATTATTCTTTATGTGAGGATTCCTAATTTGGTTTGGATTAACTACAAGCCACAAGATTTTCCAAAGATAACTATTCTTTGTGAAGATTACTAATTTAGTTTGGATTAAGTATATAAAAGCGAATATAAATAGGAATATTCACTTTGCAGAGGGAAATATATCTTTCACACATTCGATAGAGGCGTTTTCTAACTATGTAATAGAGAAAACTAGCATCTGAGCGGAGATAACCCATTAAGGCTTCGATAATGTCCTCATCATCAGTAATACAATTGCGGGGAAGCAACAAGGCTACTACGCAGTTCGCCCAAGATACACTCTAACGCAATTCAGGTCAGATTAAGAATTCGGTCATAACGCGCCCGATTCTTCTCAATAACAAAATTCCTTCAGACTAAAAATTCAGATCAAACCGCCCAAAAGATTCCGTAGTACATCTCTTCCTATAATTAAAAATTCGCAAGCGAATGTTTTTCTCAAGATCAATTTCCCCTGAACATTCCACTGGTAAACCTAAGGTTTTTTCTTGAACATCTCA
>NC_089744.1:36039098-36041598 GCF_040412425.1 Macrobrachium rosenbergii
GGAGTAATTAAATGCAAACGAGGATTAACTTGGGTCGTTTCCTTGGTAAAAAAAAAACAGAGTAAATATCTAAGCATATCAATGCAACTTTTTTCCTCAAACCAAAGTTATTCCAATCAGTTAGAAATAATACACGAAAAGATTGCGTCTAAAGACCAGAGTAATACAAACATTAAATATTTCAACAGCAGCTAGGGAAGGCTATTAGAAGGCTAGAGAGGTTCTAAGGTTCTAACAAATAAAGTCATGAAAGTGATCAAAAAAGATTCTTTAACAGAGAACTGGGAATCTTGCCAGATAATGAAAATTTAAAATCATCATGAAATAAAGGCCTCTCAGTTATATCTGGGTCCCTGAGTTCCCTAGCTGAGCCATAGAACAGTATAATAGGAGCCTCTGAGAAGCAGGACCTCTCTGTTGTAGCAGGGTCACTATGGTCCTTCTGGAGATCCCGGAGGAGTGCCCTAATTAGATTTCATTTGTTAAAATATTGAAAATAAAAAGACACTGGGACTACCCCAATACCTGTTTTACTATCTCACAGAAAATGAGGCTGAAATTGAAGCCTTGCGTCAAAGAGACCATTTTGGATAGTCAAAGAGATTCAAAATGGTCTCAGGTTGGATTGTTTAATGAATCCAAAGCACTTTGAGGAATCACAGGAAGTAAATGGGTCCTGAGCCATTCTTTAATATCAGAGTAAATCAAATTTATTAGTGGAAATCCTTAAGGGGATTCGGGAGCAAGCCTTGCTTGCCCAACCTGGAGGTTACTGCTCAACAGAGTGAGCCTCTCCTTATTCTAAAAAGGGGAACTCAGAGACCCAGTTAGGACACTGGGGCCCTTCCCTAGAACCAGGAGAAACCCCAGGGGTTGGGAAAGGGATGATGTACTTCTACGTCACTAAAATCTGCATGGGATTGTAAATTCAGGCAGGATTAACACGCAAATTTTTTTTTATTGTAAACAGCTATTCCTTCAACAGGATACGTATAAATATTGATAAACTAAGTCTATGTGAAAAAAAATTATGTATTTTTTTTTCAAATACACTTAGACAAATTCCGAATCAGTAAAGGAATTATCCCCAAACATGGCTCTAGCTCTTAAATGCTTTACTCCAATTAACTTCAACAATAACCGGACTGATAAACAATTTATAACTTATGTAGTGTGTGTTTTTGAGAGAGAGAGAGAGAGAGAGAGAGAGAGAGAGAGAGAGAGAGAGAGAGAGAGAGAGAGAGAGAAATCTGGCTCATGCAGTCACAGCCGCATTCAATAAAAGAAATCGCCATCAGCCACAACAAAGGATATCGCCTCAGGCTGAAGTATTTGTATCTTCCTTTCGAGCAGAAAGAGCGTGGGAGATGTTAGTTGGGGAAGGGAGAAAGTGGAGAAGATAGTGGCATAGGCCATGGCTTAGAGGGGGGGGGAGGGGTTCAGGGTTTGAAGCTCACAGAAGATAAAGCAGGAAGCCATGATCTCCTTCCTTTTTCCTTCCTTCCTTCCTTCCGTCTTCGTTTGTAGCCTCCTCATCTCTCCAACTACGGCTACTCAAGCTTGAAAAGGGAGATAATGGAAGAATAGCCCCCTCTCTCTCTCAAGTTTATCTCGCACAGTTGTTTTCCTACAGACTGACGTAAAAACAAAACATCTCCCCCCCCCTCTCTGATAAGGCTTTTTTCACGGGGAAGTATCTGGGGAAATAACGACGTCTTGTGAATGATAAAAACGATAAACAAGGGTGAACAGAAAAAGTAAGATGAAAATGTTAGTAAGCAATTATTCAAAGTGGCAGAAATAAAAATAGCAACACGCAAGTCGGAAGTTTAATCAAGTTATTAGAGAAACATCTCAAAGGAGAGAAGTTAGGACGTGGTCAAAAGACAAAGCCAGGCTATTATGATGTCAAGTTATTTTGAGCTTGGTACATAAATAGGCACCTTATTACTCACCCGCTAAAAAATGTACAGATTTAAGGAGTCCCCAGAAACAATCTTTGATTATTCTCTAGCAAATCAGTGGCTACATCCGGAAAGAAATCGAAATGATGCACACAATATTTTATAGCGAGTGATGCAGAGCAAAGATGAGTATAAATAACAACAAAGAGAAGGATCACCTTACCGTTGATATATGAAATCACCTTTCCAGTTGATAAATATATGAAACAATCGACTAATAAGTGCAAACAACAACAGGAAATAAATAATTTTTAAGATTGAAAATGATCCTGCTCAAGGGACGTAACAATCGCTAACAAGAAAGCGACACCAACATAGAAAATGATAAAATCAATCCAATCATGTCTGAAGTGAGACTCACGCAGATCAGTGAACATTACAACATCAGAAACACGAGCCTCAAAATAAGTAAATAAATAAATAAATAAAAACATCAAGGATAATAACATCGTACATGAAACTGAACCGATCGAGAGGCATTAATCCTTCACTAAAAAGTTGAAAACAAATACCATCAGCAACAAAAGCAACAGAAG
>NC_089744.1:36046598-36054098 GCF_040412425.1 Macrobrachium rosenbergii
TATACACATATACACACACATGCAGTATGTATATGTATATATATATATATATATATATATATATATATATATATATATATATATATATATATATATATATATATATATATATATAAAGTAACTGTGACTTAACACTTATGAATGTAAAAAATTCAAATGCGTACATGTAATAACACGGACACAAACGCACACACAGACACACACACACACACACACACACATATATATATATATATATATATATATATATATATATATATATATATATATATATATAATATATTTGTGTGTGTTTGGTTTGTTATGTAATACCTGTGGTCATTCACGTATGCTAGTTTTCAGCAAATGCACACACACACGCATGTTTATATATATATATATATATATATATATATATATATATATATATATATATATATATATATATATATATATATATGTGTGTGTGTGTGTGTGTGTGTGTGTGTGTGTGTGTGTGTGTGTGTAATTGTAATAGCCACAATGCCCTCTTAACATTCTCGAACATTTCGCGCTTTTTGGATACGCTAGTCACTACGAAGCCTTAAGATCCAAGTGCAAGAAATATGAAGAAATTCTGATGCCCGACAGCGGGAAACGAACCCGGGTCCACTAATCAGAACGAGGTACCATTGTCCACCTGACCAAGAGAAAGATAAAAGTCTACTGCCTCTCATACATACGTATACCTGTCGTTTTCAGATATATATATTAGAGCTGGAATAGACCCATCCTCACCATCGTAGCCAAGTGGACAATTGAAGTTTATTGCTTCTTAGGCTGAAATATATATGTAGATTCTACTGGTCACTTTTTACCAGATGCATATGTAATTCTAATAGCCACAATGCCCTCTTAACTCTCTCGAATTCTTCGCACTTTTTTGGATACGCTTTTTGCTACAAAGCCTTAAGATCCAAGTGGAAGAAGTATGAAGAAATTCGGTTCGGTATATGTATGTATGAGAGGCAATAGACTTTTATCCTTCTCGTGGTCAGGCGGACAATGGTACTTCGTTCTGATTAGTGGACCCGGGTTCGTTTCCCGCTACCGGGCATCAGAATTTCTTCATATTTACTGCACTTGGATCTTAAGGCTTTGTAGTGGCAAGCGTATCCAAAAATGCGCGAAGAGTTCGAGAAAGTTAAGAGGGCATCGTGGCTATTACAATTGCATATGTATCTGGTAAAAGTGACCCATATATATATATATATATATATATATATATATATATATATATATATATATATATATATATATATATATATATATATGTGTGTGTGTGTGTGTGTTTGTTTGATTGTGTTTGGTTTGTTATGTAATTCCCTGTGGTCATTCATTCACGTATGCGAGTTTTCAGCATGCGCGCGAACACGCACACGCACGCACACACACACAAACACATGCACACACATATATATAATATATTATATATATATATATATATATATATATATATATATATATATATATATATATATATATATATATATATATATATATATATATATATATATATATATATATATAAATAATCGTGCGTACGTGTGCGTGTGCGCGCGCGTTTGCTGAACACTAACACACGTGAATGACCACGGGAATTACATAACAAAACAAACACAAGGCGATACAGTAGGTCGTCTTATGTAAAAGTACGCAAGACGTATACCGTTTGCTTTCCCACTGAATTTACAAAATGCGAAGGGACACCGAGGGAGGGAGGGAGGGAGGGAGGGTAGGTTACGCCATAAATACTGGCTGATCACAGGTCGCGGGAGGTCACGCTTCTGGGTCCAAAATAAATACGTAATGCGAGAAGGGATTTGCCTGAGGGTTTAGATTAGGATTACCCGAGGTTAATTAAGGACTCCTGTTTGAGGACCTTCAAGAATAAGCAGAAGGTCAACATGGTTCATTCATGCGACAAGAAGAGACGCCACCACGGCGCTTGGCTTAATCATGAAGAGAAGAAGAACTGCACCGAGAAGCTCCTGGTGGGACCTGTCTCTGGGTATGATGTCTTGATAACGATTCTTTGTTTTTTGTGTTAATTTAATTTTTGGGATTTAATTTACATATTTGTTATTGTTTATGGCCAGGGTAAATGGTCTTCATGAGAAATGTAAATGAGGGGCAGTCTTTTTTTCTTTGGTTTTCAATAATACTTCTGCTCCTCCTGGCTCTTTATAACTGTAAGAGAAATGAGTTGTAGATTGACGTATTGAACCGTATTACTCATTATGAGTTACTCTCTCTCTCTCTCTCTCTCTCTCTCTCTCTCTCTCACCACATCCAGTACATGACGTTGGTTGCTATAAAAAAGTATTTAATATTAATTCTTTGGGCGTGTTCTCTGCATTCATAATAGAATGTAACGATACCAAATTAAAATCTAGCAAATTAGAACTTGGTGTGGTAGTTTGGGTCCATGAACCATTATGAGTTCTTATTTTAATCACTCGAAAAAAAAAAATGAAAGAATGTGATTTAAATTTGGGAATAAAATCTTTGTGTTTTTCTTTATGGATATCAAACACTGCAATTAAATCCTGACAAAGACAATAACCTTTAGATGATGCTAAACTTTGCAAAATCCTCTGATAAATAAGAGCTCACAATGGATTAAGGACCCAAGGCACCAAACCAAATTCTAATGAAGCTCCGAGGATCAAGGGTACAAAAACAAACAATGCGGAAATGACAGAATTCACGGAAACGGACAGTCAGTCTAGAAACCGAGGATATTCTCTGTTTTTCTATATAGCATTTTATTTATTATCGTTAAATCCTATTATGAAAGCAAAGAGCACGCCACAAGAATCAATATTGAATACATTTGCATGGCAATCAACGTTTTCTGCTGGATGAGGTGAGAGAGAGAGAGAGAGAGAGAGAGAGAGAGAGAGAGAGAGAGAGAGAGAGAGAGAGAGAGAGAGAGAGACTAATAATAAGTAATTAGGTACAATACGTCAAACTACAATAGTCATTTCTCTTACAGTTATAATGGGCTAAGAGGAGCAGAAGGATTACTGGAAAACAAAAGAAGAAAGAAAACCTCTTATTTCCATTTCTCATGAAGACCATTTACCCTGCCCCTAAATATTAAATATAATACGTAAATCGACTCCCAAAATATTAAAAACAAAAATGAAATAGGCAAAAAACAAAGGTTTCGAACAAAAGAACAGACAAGCAATTGAGTACACAAAGAGAGAGAACTTAGTCCGTACCTTTTCTCCAAACTTATTAATAAAAAAATCTCAAAAGTTGAGAGGTCACTGAGGATTTTAGAATAATTTCCGTGTAATTAAAAGAAGAGAAAGACGAAGTTCTGAAGTTTAATGACCACGGGAAAGGTTGTTTGGAAGAGTCTTATATTTTAATTTCATGAATTAAATGGCTGAGAAGTCATTAAACGTGATATATTTTGCCATAATTCGTTTCCCAGAGGATGTGTTTAGTCAGATATTGACAAACACGGTAAAATGATCATATAACAGACATACGTGCAAAAGAAGAACTATCTGTCGATAATAATAATAATAATAACAATAATAATAATAATAATAATAATAATAATAATAATAATAATAATAATAATAATAATAATAATAATAATATAATAATAACTCTTCGTAGTTGCCCTCGTAGAGCTGAAGATGTAGGGCCACATTTCAATTGCAACTGGCCTAATATTCTCTCTCTCTCTCTCTCTCTCTCTCTCTCTCTCTCTCTCTCTCTCTCTCTCTCTCTCTCTCTCTCTCACACACACACACACACACACACACTAAAACCTTGAAAATACTCTTTGCAACCCAAAACGAAAGAAACGAATAATAATAAACATAAGCTAAGTATTTCTGAACCTAAGTCTGGCTCGACTTTTCCGGTACGAAAATAGTAACAGTAATATTAACCAAAGTATTTATTAAACTACAGTACTATTTTTTTACCTTTCCATATAATTTCTCAATTCAAACAGGTTTAAACATGTTTGGAATTATCTGTTTAAGCTCATGCCTGTATGTTATTTGGTTTTGCTTTATTCATGACTTAATTATAACATTAATTCTACCAGACTTTTCTCACTCGTTTTATACGGATATAACTGGCTTCTCTGGCTCTTTTTGCATCTGCGGGCATTCTGAATAATAAAAATAATAAATATAAACAAACCGAAAAATAACGGTTCAGGGAGAAAAGGTCTCTCTCTCTCTCTCTCTCTCTCTCTCTCTCTCTCTCTCTCTCTCTCTCTCTCTCTCTCTCTCTCTCCTTTTTTACATTCCACGGTACCGAGAGAGACGGCAAGGCTTCAAAAACTCATTCCCGCAGAACATGAGTTTCGACTAACCTAATATTTCTGACAAAAAAAATAAAGGACGAGAATTCTTTTTATATCATAAAAAGAAGTACGAAAAAGATTCGCAACGAAAGCCTTCAACAAAGAAACGACAAAACAAACAAACCAAAATCTAAATATCACAAATAAAAGACGAGAGAGAGAGAGAGAGAGAGAGAGAGAGAGAGAGAGAGAGAGAGAGAGAGAGAGAGAGATTAATTAAATTACTGAATATATATATAGATAACTTTGACAGAGAGACAAGAATGATTAATTTATATATATATATATATATATATATATATATATATATATATATATATATATATATATATATATATATATATATATATATATATATATATATATATATATATATATATATAGAGAGAGAGAGAGAGAGAGAGAGAGAGGGGGAGGTTTCCTGCACCAGCGCTGCCGAGGCCTTTCCTTAAATATCACGTTATCCCCAGAGATCTGTTTCTTCAAACTTTGGCAGAATTGGTTTCGTCCCGAAAGTTACTTGGGATCCCTCAAAGTTCTCAAGTGTTCGGTTTTAAACAATTTTGAATCCGTAATAACTTTATGCTGGGTAGGATCACTTCACGGGGGAATAGGATGGTCCATTGCATAATCCTGTATCAATAAATATTGCTGTTATATAATAAATTTGAAGTGTCATGAGACGTACAATTTTATGTGTCCACATTGTATACATATATTCACGTACTCATAATATAAACTGCGCCACACAAGCAAGATTCTTGATCGATCCCATTGGGAAGGAACTGCTTAGGATTGATTCCTGAAAACCCCATGGTGTCCGCGTTGATATAAAAAGCGAATTATGTGCCCAGTGGTGAGACAACATCTGGTGGGTATCCTAAGGAGCCTCCGATGGGAAAGACATAAGTTATATATAATATATATATATATATATATATATATATATATATATATATATATATATATATATATATATATATATAATACATATACAATATATATATTTAAATTTCTGACACATCGTGTGATCGAACCCAGGTCTTCCAACGAAAGGCAAGAGCACTAGCAACACAATTGAAAGATTAATTTAGAGTGACGCTTTGGCGAGGCGTAGGAGGGGTACAATGGAAGGGTACTTTGCACCTTGGCGAATCTGTTGTCAGATTCAAGCTTGAAACACAAGGAGTAGCAGAAGACTCGTCTCCTTGACTCGGACTATGACTTCTCAAAAGGAAAACATGGCGAAGTGAGAGGTATTAATAAATACTTCTAGCAATATATATGTATGTATGTATATATATATATATATATATATATATATATATATATATATATATATATATATATATATATATATATATATATATATATATATATATATATATATCTATATATATATATATATATATATATATATATATATATCAATATATATATATATATATATATATATATCATATATATATTTATATATATATATATATATATATATATATATATATATACCCCAGGGACTAGAAGTATTTATTAATGCTTCAAATGTCCCCTCACTGAAATTTCGCCATGTTTTCCTTTTGAGAAGTCATAGTCCGAGCCCAAGGAGACGAGTCTTCTGCTACTCCTTGTTTTTCAAGCTTGAATCTGACAACAGATTCGTCAACGTCCAACGTACCCTTCCATTATACTTCTCCTACGCCTTGGCCAAAGCGTCAGTCTAAATTAATTTTTATGATCTGCTGGCCAAAGATCTTTATTCCAGATAACGCCTTGTTCTTGGGAGATGCGTAAACTGCCAGCTAACGGCATCCGCCCACCAGTGAACTCTCTCACCTGACACGCCCAAGGCACTGAAAGCCGGCATTTTGGGGCAAGTCATATAAAGGCAAAACAGAGGTCAAGCGAGAGAGACTCAGACGAACCACCATAGCAGGGGCACACGTAGCTCGTGGCTTCCCAAATCCCCTTGTTCCGACCGGGACCCTCCTTATCCAAGACTACCTCTGAGTATCTATTGAGAAGTCCACCTGATAGAGGCTCCACTGATGATGATTCACGCAATCTCCACTCAGAATATAAGGTAAAGTCTGGTTAGAAGGTTTTTCGGTCTATTCTTTTGTTCTTATTCTCATTTCTGTCCCATTCTTTTCCATGTGCTAAGACCCGTTGATTCATTGTCGATATCAATCATCAGTGTTAATCAGTAAATTGCCTGATCATAAATTGACGTCAGCCTCCTTGGGTCTTCAGTAATTTCCCTTTGTATAGTTTAGATTGCGTTTTAATTTATCGAGTATTATTGTGCCCTTTCTCCACGTTTGCAGGAAGGCCGTACAACACTGTATTCACCGTCTGCTTCACTGTACCCACATCCAGCAACCAAGCCCGTCAATTAAATCCTTGGTTATCTCAGTATTGCTATTTGGCGCTCTATTTATTAAGATCTTACTTCAGTTAAGATAATAAGCGCCAAGAGCCCAGTGTATACGGGTTTGTGTAAATTACTCTTCTGATTAATGTAAATATATGTAATTAACTTAAACCCCAGAATTTCTCTACTGAGTCCTTTCTCAAATTGAAATCTCCTTTACAGTAAATTTTCTTTGTTATATACGTGTTGATCTCCAGCCAGTTGCAGCGACGCCAAGGTAAGAGTAATAGATAAATCAACACATATATATATATACTGTATACATACATACATACATATACATATATATATATATATATATATATATATACATATATATATATATATATATATATATATATATATATATATATATATATATATATATATATATATATATATATATATATATATATATATATATATATATATATATATATATATATATATTGGCCTGAAAGCAAAGGGAATGATCCCATCCATACCTCATTTTAATTACTGCCAATATACTGTACACTGTTTATGCATTCGGATATCAGCCCACTGCTGGAAATACCTAATCGTTAAGGCTCTTGCTAGACCGAACCAACAAATCTCTGAGTAAACTTTCATGTTTCAGTGCTGATGAAAATTCTCTCTCTCTCTCTCTCTCTCTCTCTCTCTCTCTCTCTCTAGCGAGAACTGGTGCCGTAGTGAGGATCCTAGAACTAACTTCGATAAAATGAAAGCC
>NC_089744.1:36056598-36074098 GCF_040412425.1 Macrobrachium rosenbergii
GAATGGGGAAGTCGCCCTCCTATAAATCCTAAAAGAGAGTCCATTTATCCCCTAGAAAACGGACACAAATGGAGGTCAATTACCATAGAGTGAAAGCAAATAAAAACAGTAAAAAATGCGCCGAAGTCTCTTCGGCGCAATCGAATTTTCTGTACAGCCGCTACAGAGTACAATCAAGGCCACCGAAAATAGATCCATCTTTCGATGGTCTTGGTGAAAAGCTGTATGAGTCCCGGCCCATGAAACTTTAACCACAGCCAGGTGGTGGCCTATCCTATACAGTTGCCAGAAGCAAGATTATGGCTAACTTTAATCTTAAACAAAATAAAAACTACTGAGGCTGGAAGGTTGTAATTTGGCATGTTTGATGACTGGAAGGTGGATGATGTCCAAACCAATTTGTAGCCCTCTAGCTTCTGTAATTTTTAGGATCTGAGAGCGGACAGAAAAAGTGCGGACGGACAGACAAAGCCGGCACAATAGTCGTCGTTTACAGAAAGCTAATAAAAATGGAGATACGTTGGGGTAACGATATCAACACTTCCAAATCAGTAACATCATCATGATTTATAAGAGCATGAGAATCGGTTAGGAAGTGTCGACAGACCTTTATTTTGCCTAACTAGATCTCTGGAGAGAAAGAGGAATTCTACTTACAACTTCTTGCCGTTGAACGGCGTTTCCACGGCTTTACCAGCTCAACATGGCCACGCAAGGGTGCGCACCTTCTATTGCCTCATAAAAGGACTTCATGAGCATTTATGGATCTCCGAACGTCGCGCGGACTCTCAGACTCACACGGGTTTAAGTTAAAGAGAGGGAGGGACTTAGAGAGCTCATCCACTTCACTGGCTTTTATCCAATTCCTCCATTTCCTATTTTCACGCTCTCTCTCTCTCTCTCTCTCTCTCTCTCTCTCTCTCTCTCTCTCTCTCCCTTTTCATTTCACTGTCTACATAATGTAAGGCAAGGAAGTTCTGAAAAATACGTATGGATTCAAGGCGTTTCTTCTGAGACAAAATATAAACAATGGCTACTACACATTTCCCCCTATCAGTGATCACAAGAGTTGGAACACCAGATTAAGAAAGTCAATCACTCAGTCGCTTCAATCTCTATATTTACACATTTATATATTTGAGGGGAGAGAGAGAGAGAGAGAGAGAGAGAGAGAGAGAGAGAGAGAGAGAGAGAGAGAGAGAGAGAGAGAGAGAGATCGTTCTGGGAATGAAGGGGATAGGGACTGTACTTTCTCAAGATATTCATCAAACCAAGCAACATTACGACTATTTCAGAAAAAAACCTAAATACGTTTAATGATCCTCATGCCATTCCCGGTCCACCATTTAAACCCCCTACCAAAACGAAGAAGGGGGTTGGGGTTTGGGGTAGGGTTTGGCCAGGCTACTTGAATTATTACCTCGTTACGGTAGGGCGTGTCTTCATTCTTGAAGCAAAAAGACCTCAGGAGACCATTTCCACTCAGGAGGTCTCCTCTCATTTGGGTCCTCTCAGTGAAGTAAAGAGAAGATGATGGACTCTTAAGTCAAGCCATTTGATGGATAAGATAAACAAGTAAACAAGTAAAAAATGCTCCGAGGTTTCTTTCGACGCAATCGAGTTTTCTGTACAGCTTATAATCAAGGCCACCGAAAATAGATCTATCTTTCGGTGGTCTTGGTATAATTCTGTATGAGCCGCAGACCATGAAACTCTTAGCCGGCCATGGTGGCCTGTGTTGTTGCGTTGCCAAAGCACGATCATGGCTAACTTTAACCTTAAATGAAATAAAATCTACTGAGGCTAGAGGGCTGAATAAAATCTACCGAAGCCAGAGGGCTGCAATTTGCTATGTTTGATGACTGGAGGGTGGATGATCAACATACCAATTTACAGCCCTCTAGCCTGAGTAATTTTTAAGATCTGAGGGCCGACGGACACACAAAAAGCCATCTCAATAGTTTTCTTTTACACAAAACTAGATATTGCTTTCCAAGGTTCGTCTATTAGATGTATGAGACTTGGATTAAAGTCACATTAACTGGAATTACAACCATAACTTTGGGGAGAGTTTTTCTCTGATTCATTAACGAGTAAAGGTATTTAGTGCTGAAAAAAATATATTGATAAAAATGTATGTAAAATTCACGCTACCCCTGTCAACCAACTCGTAATATTCCTTCAGTAAATCAAACATATTTAAATAGTAAGAATGATCATGTATCATCTAGGGTACAGAAACACGAAGTCAAAATCAGGGTGGCTTCACACACACGCACACACGCAGAGAGAGAGAGAGAGAGAGAGAGAGAGAGAGAGAGAGAGAGAGAGAGAGAGAGAGAGAAGATTTAATAAAAAAAAAAAGTCAAGCATTTGGCGGCTAATTTATGAATGGGTATGTCTCTTGAACAATTCGAGGACGCTACTGAGGAATGACTCTTGAGGATGAGGAATTCTGAGAAGCATCTGGCGTGGCGGCAGCTACCCATGCTTTCTATAGCCTTCTCCTCTTTAAAAGGCGGAAACCAGGCTTTCTTAGCGGTGCGTTTTTATGCTCTACCTCGATTCTCCGACCGGCCAATGAAGAATTAGAGGAATTTATTTCTGGTGATAGAAATTCATTTCTCGTCATAATGTGGTTCGGATTCCACAATAAGCTGTAGGTCCCGTTGCTAGGTAACCAATTGGTTTTTAGCCACGTAGAATAAATCTAATCCTTCGGGCCAGCCCTAGGAGAGCTGTTAATCAGCTCAGTGGTCTGGTTAAACTAAGGTATACTTAACTTACTTATGCTCTACCTTCCCCAAAAATGTAATTTCTTTTTAAAATCTGGCTCTGATAAAGACGATAGATTGACAGTCCCAGTAACGTCTCTACAAAAAAAAAAAAAAGTTTAATGAAAATATCGATCAGGAAAATATCATGACCGGACAACAGAGCTGAAAATTTTTCAATTAAAAATGGACACAGGCATTTTGTGTATAAATACGCGATAGCTGTCGAGTTATGATAGCATTCGATGAACTTTTATGATACGAATGTATTCTCTCCTATATAAAAAGCTACTTTATTATCTATACAAACACGCGCAAAGTGTACGTGTGTGCGTGTGTGTGTGTGTACACACACACACACACATATATATATATATACCTACATCTATATCTATCTATCTATCTATACACACACACACACACACACACACACACACACACACACACATATATATATATATATATATATATATATATATATGTATGTATGTATGTATATGAGCACACACGTATGAACATAAGCCAAGAAAAGACCTCAGCAAAGCCGACGAATGGCACCAGAGAAGAAGAATAGAAAAATCTAAAAAAAATATATATAAATAAATTCCTGAAAAAAAAAAAGATTCTGGCGAGCAAAAACAAATGAATGTGCTCTCCGACTGAGGCGATCAGAGCTAAGGCCGGGCCATAACTCAACTGATAAGTAGCCATTTAGCCAGGAACCTTCCGCGCCTAGTAAAAGGAATTTGGGTACAAAGATCTAGGAAACGTTCGGACCCTTCTCATTCCCTCTCTCATCCTGCGTCTGTTTGTGTCTGAGAATCTCAGTTCTCTCTCTCTCTCTCTCTCTCTCTCTCTCTCTCTCTCTCTCTCTCTCTCTCTCTCTCTCTCTTTCTATGCATGTATATCTGTCTGTATCCGTCTCTCTCGTACTTATCCTCTCCAGTCAGTTTTGGAATTTCTCTCCTGGCTGCCTGTCTCTCTGTCTGTCTCTCCTACTGTCCAGTTCCATTTTATTCCCTTGTCTGTCTGTTTATTTGCCTGAGTTTCTCTCTCTCTCTCCCCATGTCCGCACACCTATATTCTCTTCTGTATTTCTGCCAGTCTCTAATGCGAGTCTCCCTCTCTCTTTCTGTCCGTTAGTATGTCCCTATCTCTCTCTCTCTCGCTCCTGTCTGTTTAAGTTTAATCTCTTCTGGTCTCTCTCTCTCTCTCTCTCTCTCTCTCTCTCTCTCTCTCTCTCTCTCTCTCTCTCCTCAAAACGGAAAAGACAAACAGTAGAAAGAATGACCTTTCGCCATTCTCCTCAACAACAGTATTAGAAATGGGATATTTCCATGACAGGGGGCAATAAACAACAATTTCCCTGCGAAAGACCTCTCAGTAGACAATAGAAGTTTCCCTATCTGCCTTGCTAACCCTCACAAAACACACCGTTCACTTCTTTTTTTTTTCTTCTCTTCAAGCCTTCCACACGTTCGAATTTCTTACCTGATTTATTCGTGAGTTATTAAAGATTTTTCGGGGAGAGAGAGAGAGAGAGAGAGAGAGAGAGAGAGAGAGAGAGGAGAGAGAGAGAGAGAGAGAGAGAGAGGAGGGGGGGGCAAACTTAAGACTGAAGAGAGAGAAAATTAGAGAAATGGAAATACACGTAATGATGGCAGAGGGGTAAAAATATTGTCAATATCTACTGCTCGATTAGCTTCTCTGAAAAGCGTTAAAGCTTCACAGAGCCTGGCTGCAGTAAATTATGACTAACCCTCCCTTTCACCATCTTTTTTTTCGAAGAAAAGACTGGGGTTTCTCCAGCAAAGGACAATGAATATCCTCACAAAAATATTGCAGTTCTATTCAAGGAAAGACTAAGGACTTGTTTAAGCAATAATTCTAGGCTTCATCAACAAAAGACTATGATTTTTCTCAAGGAAAGATTTCCCTTCAAGACACGACTATAGGTTTCTTCAACTAAAGACTATGGTTTCCCTGAAGAAAGGACTGCGGCTTTCAAAAGAGAACTAGGGTTTTACTCAAAGAAATCTACGGTTTTTCCCAAGATCACACTATCGTTTATGAAAAACTATTTAAGTAACTGTTACGTTTTTCTTCAAACTAAAAACTATGGCATTATTTTATAAAGAAAATTCTTTTTTTATTCAAGAAACCTCGTCATTTTTTCATCAAAAGCCTGAATTAAGAACAAAAAGACTACAATTTTCTTCTGGAAAAGACTACGGTTTTCTGCAAGAAAAGACTACGATTTCTTAAAAGACTAAAATTTTTCTCAAGAAATGACTACGGTCTTTTTGAAGGAGGGATTATAGTTTTTCAGCAGAAGACGGGGGTTTCATCAGAAAAAGAATGCGATTGTTTTTCATGATTTGCAACTGCTGACTTTCACAAAAGACTGTGAGTTTCTTCATGAAAACAAACCGATTTCTTCAAGATTTGGCTGCGGCTTTCTTCAAGAAAAGAAGAAAAGACTTTTCAACACAAAACTAAGGGTTTCAACAAAAAAAAAAAAAGTACTAATGGGTTTCCTATGAAATACTGGTTTTTCCTCATGAAAAGACTATAGGTTCCTCAGCAGATACTATATACTGGTTTCATCCACTAAATGTGGAAACAAATTAACGATTAAATCAGATGACTTCCGAAAATATCTTAAGTACCAAGCCAATCACAGAAGGTTTATAGTTTTCGAAATACTAATTCTTAATGATATATCCCATATTAAGAGGGATATACTGCAATAAACTGATAAAAACATTTTTGACGAGCAAAAAAAAAAAAATGGCCACTTACTCTCTCAGTAGGATTACTATCGTCGTAATTTCCGCTGACTTTCTCTTACCTGAAAAAAAAAACATATAAATATCAGTACATCATCACAAATGGAACAAATAGAGAGAAAATATAAGTAGTTTACATGAAAAATAAATTCTCTCTCTCTCTCTCTCTCTCTCTCTCTCTCTTCTCTCTCTCTCTCTCTAAGGCAACCGCATAAAAATCCAGATCTTCATAAAGAAAAAATGCTTCCCCTAAAAGGGACTGGGTTCTGAAAAAAGTGAAAAAAATAGTTGTCATGGACGCTGTTGTCTTCTTTTACCTAAAGAATAACATTTAAATATAGAGAACCTGAACTGTTTTACAGAGAGAGAGAGAGAGAGAGAGAGAGAGAGAGAGAGAGAGAGAGAGAGAGAGAGAGAGAGAGAGAGAGAGAGAGAGAGCATAAATGTCCATATCAGTAAAAAATATATGTGACAAGATTTTATCAATATCTTTCGGCTCATTAAAAAGAATATGATTAAAAGAAAGAAAATGTTAAAAGAAAGAAAATAACAACTTACTATTAATACCTTTCTTTTGGGGGTTCCTTGTATAAAAGAACCAGAATAAAAAACAAAGAAGTATAAAAATGAGAGAACCAGTTCTTCATTTATTGCTCTTCGTCATAAAAATTAAAAGCATTTCCCTTTAGCAATATAAAACATAACGCGACTCATCAGGTTGCGAGTTCCCGAGAGAGAGAGAGAGAGAGAGAGAGAGAGAGAGAGAGAGAGAGAGAGAGAGAGAGAATGCTACACAATTAACATAAAAAAGGTAAGGGCCATTAGTTTTAATGAGGACTTCCAAATACAAGATTCGCGGGATATGGCGTCTATAGAAGATCCGTGGGCTGGAATGACTACGCAAGGGAATTATAGTACCTAGGGAGAGAGGAGGGAGAGAAGGAGAAGGGGAGGGGGAGGGAAGAGGAAGGGGTGGGTGGGGAAGGGTAAGGAGGAGAAGGGAGAGAGGGATAAGGAGAGGGAAGGGTGGGGAAGAGTAAGAAGGAGAACGGACTGCGATTAAAAAAAAGGGAAGGGTGATAAATTGCAGAAGAGGGAGGTGAATGAACACGAGGCAAAAAAGAAAGGAAGAAAACTGAAGTTATGAATGGATTAAAAATGAGAATGGGAATGAGAAACTGTATGGGAATACCTTTGTATGAGAACCTGCCTCTGGAGAGAAGGGGAGAAAGAGGAAGTAAAATAAACTGGAATAACTATGAAATAACAAGGGAGACACTGTGGTGTATCAAACATTGAAGCGCAAAATGAAAGAATTACGTTGGGGAGAATAAACAGGAAAAAAAAGAGGAAAACTGATGAAAAAGGTGCGATTACCTCTTGCGAACAGTGACATATTTTAAATGGATGAAAGGGTAATTACTGCACATATCCTAATATTCCTATTAAGAAATATGCATATTAAGAAAATCTATCGTTGCCCATTGAAAAAAACTGGCAAAATTTTAACGCAATATACTGTGAGAGAGAGAGAGAGAGAGAGAGAGAGAGAGAGAGAGAGAGAGAGAGAGAGAGAGAGAGAGAGAGCTTTTTCAGCTCGATATCAAGTCTGAAATTTCATCTGATATTCGACACAACACGACGAGAAAACATGACGCAAAATGCAGCGATGTGGCGATGAAAGAGTTAGACAACTTCAAAACTAACTACCAGAAATAGACTGAATTTCGTAACTCACTCAGAACGGATCGAAAAATGAAAATAAAAAAAGTGGCTCAGTCGTTAATGAATAACACTTTATTCTCACGGCAATTACGAGGACGGATAAATTGTTTATTAATAAAAAATGTCTACGCTGGTTATTCTGATTAACATGCGCCTGTAAAATGAGTGATTATAAATAACTATCTCATAACATCTGACTTTTAACTGAAGATCGTCCCAAATGCTCAAGTCATTCTGAATTTCATGATTCCAGTACATCATATGATAGCGGTGCCGGAAAAGGTCTTAAGAAATGTGATAGTGTTGATCATATCAAATATTAAAAGCCTTGCAAAGTATTTGTGCCTTACTTCAAGATGTGCTAGGCAACTGATAATTTTTCTTTAAATATTTTGTCTACATGAAATAAAATACTGAAGAGGAATATCACGCACTGACTTCATGTTAGGCTTTATCACAGAAATCGGCTGAAATTTGGCATCATGTAATAAGGAACTTAATGACCATCGCAATTACTGAGAAAATTGGGCCACATTCCATTTTAGAGAATGAATATATCTACCTACTTTAACAGGATACTTTCGCCTCTTAAGACATGGATTTACTTTCTCTTTACAGATAAAAATATATTCAGTTTCTGTAATGTCAGAAAATGCCCACTACCTTCGATAAGAAACGCAATTTTATATGCTTTCTTAAAAGAAAGTAACAGTGACATCATTTTCATGAAAGAGGTGAGGCAATGATATTCCCCATTTGATGGAGAAAAAAAAAAAAAAACATACATTCTGTTCAGCTCCACTTAGGTTCATATTATGTACCGTACTTGTTCCATCATTAAAAGAAGGAAATTATCTGCTCTCTCCTTAAAAAGAACACGAAGGCAACCTCAACTTAAAGATTCTAAAGATGAGACTATAAGTAAAAGTAGATTTCGATTTCATTAGATTCCTGTTCCATTTCAATATATTTAAAATTTTATTTATATTCCACTAAAATATATCTAATAAACTGATCCTATTAATTAATTATAATAAACACAGCCAGTTTATACAGTACCTAATAAGCATGTCAATCAACTTACGCAATCCAGCATTACGCATTTGTTGTGGGGTATATTAAATTGTGAACTTCAACTTCAGTCCTCTCGCCCGATCAGATGCGTAAGTTTCTCGATGGAAGAATATTATATAAAAAGGGTCCCATCTACAAGCAATGTATTTCCTTTAATATTAAAAAAAAATAATAAAAAACAGGATGAATCAACTTTTTAAAAATCGCGTTTCTCAAATGATTAAGTTCCCTCTTAAGAAGCATAATGATTTTAGATATCAAAAAATAAACATAAAAACTATAACTCGGCTGGTTAAGAATAATATTTCAAAGACCGAAATTCCTTTTTCTAAAAAGAGAAGTTGACAAGTACTCACACAGAAGTATCTGCTAAAAAGAAATTCTTTCGAAAAATGCGGAGGCCTTTGATGCGTACGTCTACAAAATGTGATTATTTCCACATGAAATGTTTGCCATAAATATTTTCAGTCACGAACAACATTGCGTAAACACTGGATTTCTTTTATCCGTTTTTGCAGCGGACTTGAACACAGTTCGGAAAACTACTCCGGAAGAGCTTCACTGTATACTGAGAAATTAAAATTTTATATTCCTTTACACTGAACGAATCATGTTTTGGAGTTGGTGATGCCTTCATAGAAGAGAACTGTTGCATAATAAACACTGTGTTACTTTATGCCGTATCTACTTGTCATATTCACTAGATCTATGTATTTTCAATGGATTAAAGTATCTTGATTTCTATATTCCTGACACCTTTCCACTTCCCCTAAGGAATAAATGAAGAACACTTCTTCCTAGGTCGGATTCGAACCCATGCTAGCTGAAAGACGGTAGTTAATGCCTGGTAATATTGGATTCGAATTTCGTTTTCTATATCCGGAATAACTTGCTTGAATGTGAGCTACGAGACGAGAGGCTGCAGATGAGTGGAGATTTGTGGAAGTGAAAGCACAAGAATCACGTGAACCATATATGCTTAATCAATTATATGTGTGAACTGGATGTGAATTAACGTGAGTTTGAATTTTCATGGAAGGAAAAACTTCTACTTTCACTTCGTCTAGGGCACTAGCGGACCCGGGGGCGGGGGGGGGGCACGTGGGCACCCCCACCCCATGAAAAATATTGACAATAATAATATTGAAGATTTAGATAATAACAACATGAATGAGAAATATAAAAATGGGTAAAAATTAAAAATCTATTAAAGAAATAATAAAATTCTGAGAAAAAATAATAATAATTATATATGTATTATATACATACATATATTTATATGTATATACATATGTACTGTATGCATAATATGAAAATTGGTGCCCCCATGACATTTTTCTGGATCCGCTAGTGATCTCGGGTTTGTTACATATTAATGTAACTATACGTATGTATACGTACCTATGCTTACCATCACAAAGTAATTTTATTTGAAATACATGATTAATAGCTATTGACCTAGCACCCAGACAAGCACACACACACACACACACACACACACACACAAATATAAATCCGTTACCTTTGAATGTCAGATATAAAGGAAGGTTTGAAAGTTAAAAAAAAAAACGATTTGCTTCTCATGACTCACGTGTTCACGAATAATTATGAATGTTTTACAGAAGTGCCCCAAGAAAATAGTTTTGAAATATTCTTGTTTCATTCGCTGCCTAAAATGTTTGATGGAAACGTGTAAGACAAGTCGTCTTTAAACAGGAAGAAATTTTAGACTTCAAAATACAAATTCATACATAAGACACATCATCTTCAAGACTCTCTGAATAAACACTCTTGAAAATGACAAAATGAGTAAACAGCAGTCAGTTGATAAATAGAAGTGCTAAAAAAATGTATGGGTGTCAATGAGCGCTAAGAAATGAGGGGCCGATTTTCTAAATGAAATATAAAATCAAATGTGCTTCACAGGAAAACAAGTAAAAAATGCGTCGACGTTTCTTCGGCGCAACTGAGTTTTCTGCACATCGTATAATCAAGGCCACCGAAGATAGATATCTCTTTCGGTGGTCTCGGTATAATGCTGTATGAGCCGCGGCCCATGAAATTCTCTCAACCGGCCATGGTGGCCTGTGTTGTTGCGTTGCCAGCAGCACGCTCATTGCTAACTTTAGCCTTAAATAAAATAAAAACTAATGAGGACGGAGGGCTGCATTTTGGTATGTTTGATGATTGGAGGGTGGATGATCAGCATACCAATTTGCAGCCCTCTAGCCTCAGTAGTTTTTAAGATCTGAGGGCGGACGGACGGACAAAGCCGGCACAATAAGTTTTTTTTACAGAAAACTAAAAAGGGAGTAATAATATGAATTCAATTTACGTCTCATCGAAAGCAATCGGAGCAAAGCAATACAAAAAAATGCTCTCTTTTGAAGGGCATCATTGCAACGGCTTTGCAGTTGAACGGAACCCCAAAAAAAGAAAGGGAGAAAGAAAGAACGAAAGAGACGGACGGAAACAAAAGAGAACCTCTGGGCTTCCATGTTGCAAAGGTCTCTTTTCCCTTCTATGATGGAGAGCAGACATTTTTACCTCCCCAATCGGATTGTCGTTCCTAAATCCCCTCAATTCATCAGAACTTTCCTCTCCCCGGATTAATCTCTTCGCGTCCCCCCGCCTCTTCCACCCCTTCCCTCTACCCCTCCCCCACCCTCCCTCCGTCTCTTTTACTTTATGCGGCCACTTCCGCTAATTTCATTTAATCTTCTTTTTCAACCCAATGGGCGCATATTTAAGTATGCATGTGTATGCGTACATGGGGTGTGAGTATTTATGCAGAATGGACCGTATGATTTATATATGGAATTCATTAGTATAAGCTGTTATATTTACATTGAGTATTTACGCATGTATAAATGCAACGATGGATGTGGCCATCCTATGTTTTTATAGCTTTACATAACTATTATATGATCATGCTACATGCAAAATAAACATGTATTTCGTCTAATTCAGATTTTACATAGGTACTGACTTCACACACAGTGTGTGTATGATCATATATATATATATATATATATATATATATATATATATATATATATATATATATATATATATATATATATATATATATGGGAAAGGTGTCGACATGTAAATTAACATAAAACATATATTTCTCAACAGACACATACATATACTAGCTCTAAATCAAACAGAAAGTAAAATCAAAACAGTCCCAAGAGAGCAAAAATGTCTCCACTGGACATCAGACAAAAGTTAAAAAAAAGGCTAAAAGGAAAGTTCATCCCTTGTGATTACTATAAAATACCAAGAGGAGAACTTCTTTATGAAGACCGCCATTAGTTTTTACGGCGGTAAAGACTCCACTATCACGGCCTTTCCTTTACGATCAACGTATCTCCCTACTGCTGCTGCGTCCCACCGGAAGTGCACAGCTGGTCCTCTCCCCTCCTGAGGTGTAATGATCGGCCAAAAATTTGTGCCACCGCGAAAACAACGGTGATTTCGCACCGTATTGACAGGTGCGGCCACTCTGACCACCTAGCTGGGCCTTTTCAGCCACTGGTTTAAGGAAGAGGCGGTGGGAGAGAGAGTGAGAAAAGGTGGGTAACAAGTGAGAGAAAGAATGGGTATATATGTAGTAAAAATGGGTATATGTAGTAAAGAGTTGAAAAAAATAGAATGCTACAGGGTGGCAGATCAGATGAGTCAGAAAAAGAGAATAATAAGTTAGAACGAGAACAGGTGCATATATTTAGTAAAAAGATGAAGAAATAGAACGCTAGCAGGTGGCACAATAGAGGAGAGTGAAAAAAGGTGGATAACAACTAAGGACAAGAATAGGTATATAAGTAGTAAAATATGAAGAAATACAATGCTAGAGGGTGGCAGAATAGATTCTAAAAGACAGAACGTCACAGGGCGACTTTGACCGCCTAGCTGGGCCTTTTCAGCCACTGGTTTAAGGAAGAGGCGATGGGAAAGAGAGTGAGAAAAGGTGGGTGACACAAGTGAGAGAAAGGATGGGTATATATGTAGTAAAGAGTAAAAAAAAAAAAAAAAAAATAGAATGCTACAGGGTGGCAGAATAGATGAGTCAGAAAAAGAGAATAACAATTTAGAAAAAGAACAGGTGTCTCTATTTAGTAAAAAGATGAAGGAATAGAACACTAGCAGGTGGCACAACAGATGAGAGTGAGAAAAGGTGGATAACAATTAAGAAAAAGAATAGATATGTAAGTAGTAAATAGATGAAGAAACAGAGGATAGAAGGAGGTGGTGCAACAGATGAGTGAGAAAAAGAGGATAACAAGTAAGAGGAAGAAGAGGTATATATGTAGTAAATAAATGAAGAAATAGAATAATAGAGGGCGACAGAATAGAGGAGAGAGTGAGAAAAAGTGGATAACAAGTAAACGAAATAATAGATATATAGGTAGTAACAATATGTAGAAATGCAATGCTAGAGGGTGGTAGAATATATTCTAAAAGACAGAAAGTCACAGGGCCTTAGAAATATAAAGACTTTTAAAAAAGTACAAATAGCAAACCGATTAAAAGAACCGGAAGTCTGGGAGATGACGGAAAATTGAACTTATAAAGAACCAGAAGACAGGAAGAAAATATTTGGGAAGAACTTTGTCAATGACAGAAGGCGGGAATAACTTATAAGATAACTTATAAGTTATTAACGATCACTAAGTTTGTGAGACTGTGGCATAGTGATAATAAAACAACTTGGAAATAAGCAGACGAAAAATGAACATATAAGAACTAGAGATTAGATAATACAAAAGAAGGAAAATGACAAGAAAAATAAAGAAAAAGCGAGATTACGACATTTTCAAGTAGGGCACAAAATAATGATAATAAAAGGAAGAACAAGGGAACTGAGAGGGTGAAATGTCTTCAGATGAACAAGCTTAAGTTATTCAAATAATCCTGAATAAAACTCATGTTTTTTGTTTACAGGAAATTCTGTTCCAAAGAGACTGAGCCATGATGTGCATTATGACCACCGATTGCTTTAGCATAATCAAATTATCACAAGACAAAATGTCCAACTCTTACCCTAGGTTATCAATGCAGCAATGGTATCATTAAGTCTTCAACAACTGTTGCAAAACTGTCTAAAAATGGTTTAAAATATAATATGTTATACAGTAAATATATATATATATATATATATATATATATATATATATATATATATATATATATATATATATATATATATATATATATATATATATATATATATATATATATACATATATATATATATATATATATATATATATATATATATATATATATATATATATATATATATATATATATAAACCATGGCTAATTATAATTAAAGCAGATATTACCAGGATTTTTTTAACACCAACGCTAGATGTTGTAACATTTACCCTCTGACATTCAAATAATTTCCTGGTCAGAATTTTATTCTAATGCATAAAAAGTAATATATGCCTGACTCACAGGTTTTACAATGTAATATCGTCATAAATGAATGTATAATATTTTAAAGAGAATTATAAGACAGCAAATTGTAGGAAGTCCCACAATTTCACGAAGAAAATCTCGTCTCGTATACCGAAATGTTAAAGAAGTCTATCATTACATTCTCTTTCAATACCGTCTCCTTCGATCAGAAATGAAAAACATCACAACGCAAATTGGCAGAAAATTTAAACTTTGTACACTGGAATATAAATTTAGGTCAATGGCCAAGCACTGGGACCTAAGAAGTTATCCAACGCTTAAATGGAAATTGAGACTATAAGGTTTTAAAGGTATAGTAGGTGGAAAATCTCGCAGTTGCACTCTGAAACAATTGTTGAGAGGGAGGAAAGTAAGATGGGAGAAAGAGAATATGAACGGAGGTACAGTAAAAGGAATGAAAGGGGTTGCAGCTAGGGGCCAAAGGGGACGCTGCAAAGAACCTTAGGTAATGCATACAGTGCACCGCGTGAGGTGCACTGACGGCACTACTCCCCTACGTGGTGAAAAATTTATGAACCAAATCCTCCTTAGCAATTCACCATCGTGGCCCAAGCTTTCTCTGGTCTTTTCATCAAGAATAACAGGTTTCAATAGTTCTCTTGCTTCATCTCGATGGCCTAAGGGGAGAGAGAGGGACGGAAAAAAGACCACTTGAAGATATAAGGAAAGGACTTCGGGTACTTAAAGGGTCTCTCATCTCTCATGAAATCTGCACTGTGCGGTCATCTAGCTCCCTGAGCATAAGAGTCCTGAATGTTTCGAAGTGTATTTCGCAGATATTTACGTCATAGCACAATAATCATAATTAGAAACATCATTGTCATCATTCATCATCATCATCATCATCATCATCATGGCCTTTAAAGTTGCGTTACACAAAAGAACTAAAAAAATAATAATAAATGTTTTCCTTTAGTCTAATTAAGAATAATTTATTTGTCAAGGCATATGACTTTTCATGAATGCCTGAGAGAGAGAGAGAGAGAGAGAGAGAGAGAGAGAGAGAGAGAGAGAGAGAGAGAGAGAGAGAGAGAGGATCATCCCTCTCCTGCCAGAGGAAGTGAGAGAAGATGTTAATGTCCCTGACACATGGGTTCCCCGAAGTCGTTCGCTTAATTAGCCGAATCAATAGTTTCAATCAGCTTAGTTAAAGAAAGAGAGAGAGAGAGAGAGAGAGAGAGAGAGAGAGAGAGAGAGAGAGAGAGAGAGAGAGAGAGAGAGAGGTAAACTGGGTTTGGTGATTACCCAGCGACAAAGCGAGTCCTCAAGCATTAATAATATCCGTCACTTATGATCATTGGCGTTTCTTTATTAGTATTCCCAATATAAGCTCTCCTACCCTTTACAGTCTTCGCTTCATTATCATTCCCATTCGGTTACGTCATTCACAATATTCCCTTCACTATCATTCCAGCATTTACTCTCATTCACGATTATTTCTACAATGTCGTTCTCAACTTTTACTGCCATTTACAATATTTTTTTCACAATCATTCACACCTTTCAATGTCAGTCACAGTATCGTATAGAAAGTCACTCACTGATTTCACTGTCTTTTAAACTACTCTCTTTACGATCTTCCTTCTCCATCATGTCAATTATGTCTTCACTATCGTTCACAATATTATCTTCATTTTCAATTCGAGCCTTTATTACTATTCACAACATTACTTACCCTTTCACTCTCAATCTACACTGTTTTTCATGATATTCCCTTCACTTCATTTTCAATCTGAACTGTCTTTCACAATATTCCCTTCACTCCATTCTCAGTCTGAACTGTCTTTCACAATATTCCCTGCACTTCATTCTTGATCTGAAGAATGAAGTTCAGGGAAGCCCTTCACTTCACCATCAATCTGAACTGTCTTTCACACTATTCCCTTCACTTCATTCTCAGTCTGAACTGTCTTTCACACTATTCCCTTCACTTCATTCTCAGTCTGAACTGTCTTTCACGATATTCCCTTCACTTCATTCTCAGTCTGAACTGTCTTTCACGATATTCCCTTCACTTCATTCTCAGTCTGAACTGTCTTTCACAAATATTCCCTTCACTTCATTCTCAGTCTGAACTGTCTTTCACAATATTCCCTTCACTTCATTCTCAGTCTGAAGTCTTTCACAATATTCCCTTCACTTCATTCTTAGTCTGAACTGTCTTTCACAATATGCCATTTATTGTCAT
This sequence comes from Macrobrachium rosenbergii, assembly GCF_040412425.1. Taxonomy (NCBI): domain Eukaryota; kingdom Metazoa; phylum Arthropoda; class Malacostraca; order Decapoda; family Palaemonidae; genus Macrobrachium; species Macrobrachium rosenbergii. Next base: position 36,072,642 of record NC_089744.1, read on the forward strand.
TCGCAGTCAGCTACCACAAGCACATTCAAACTCATCCTTCTCATGGACCCGACATCCTAATTCCACTATATGAAGCTCATGTGCAAAGGTTGCTCAACTCTCAGTGTCATGATCCTTGGTTTAGAAGAGTGCCAATAACATTAAGAAACTACTATAAGACAACCTGGGCACTAATCTTTGGTGGAGCCATTCAATTACCGGACGGTAATATTAAATCGCCTAAGACTCGTAACATCAAAGTGAAACTAGACGAGAAACATAAGCAAAAAATGCGCCTAAGTTTCTTCGGCGCAATCGAGTTTTCTGTACAGAGTATAATCAAGGCCACCGAAAATAGATCTATCTTTTGGTGGTCTCGGTATAATGCTTGTATGAACCGCGGTCCATGAAACTTTAACCACGGTCCGGCGGTGGCGTGGCCTATATCGTTGCCAGACCTTAAATAAAAATAAAAATTACTGTGGCTAGAGAGTTGCAATTTTGTATGTTTGATGATTGGAGGGTGGATGATCAACATACCAATCTGCAGCCCTCTAGCCTTAGTAGTTTTTAAGATCTGGTGGCGGACAGAAGAAGTGCGGACAGAAAAAAGTGCGGACAGAAAAAAGTGCGGACGGAAAGACAAAGCCATCTCAATAGTTTTCTTTTACAGAAAACTAAAACCTGGGTTAACTCAGAATTAAATAGAATTAATCATGCACGTCAATACCAGCATTCGTTTCTTATTTCTGAGGTTTGACTTTTTTTTATTTGAAAACTGATACATATACACATATTTTCACGTGACCATGCATATATTTTCAGCATAAAAAAAATACCTTAGTTTTACCAGACCACTGAGCTGATTAACAGCTCTCCTAGGGCTGGCCCGAAGGATTAGACTTATTTAACGTGGCTAAGAACCAATTGGTTACTTAGCAACGGGACCTACAGCTTACTGTGGAATCCGAACCAAATTATAGCGAGAAATGAGTTTCTATCACCAGAAATAAATTCCTCTAACTCTTCATTAGCAAACAAGTACCAATGCACAGGCAAACACTTGTACCGCATTCATACAAGTTAAAAGTTTTACTATGCAATAAAATGACCCAAGAAGGTATCCTGAAATGGACCCGACTTTGTACCACCGATCGAGTCAAGGGAAATCGTCCTTACCCCATGGAAGAGTCTTCAAGACAACACACACAAACTCAAACACGAAGGAACAAACTGACCCGACGCGTGGTTCACTATCAGGCTTCGTTATTCGCCATAAGATTCATTTGAGGGGAAGGGACTGACTGGCTTTGCTCTCTGCAGAAATAGTCTATCGACCGCCCCAGTGATTGTTCCCAGGTGAGGTTTCCTGATTGAGATTCAGGTACGAAAAAATGAAAGACCCGGATGTTTCGCAACCTTCATTTATAGAGCAGCGTTGTTATCTAACACACACACACACACACACAGAGAGAGAG
>NC_089744.1:36076598-36094098 GCF_040412425.1 Macrobrachium rosenbergii
GGCCTGCCGTCAGGAACAGACGAACGCATAAAAACAAGAAGGCAAAAAATCAGTTAATGTAATTAGTGGCAGACGCTTCGAAGCCCCGCCTAGGGTCAGCGACGTAGGTCTTTTTTTTAATCTTTTTAATAGTGCCACAATAAATAAATAAAAAAAAAACGGGGCGGGGGGAGGGTTAAGATGTTTCTGAGATGTTCACAATATAACCTCAGGCTAAGCAAGATTTTTTGAGATGTTTGCGATTTAATAACCTCAGGCTTAATACGATGTTTCTGAAATGTTCACAATACAACCTCAGGCTTAGTAAGCTGTTTCTGGGATGTTCACAATATAATAACCTCAGGCTTTTATGCTGTTTCTGAGATGTTCGCAATGCAACAACAACCTTAGGCTTAGTAAGATGTTTCTGAGATGTTCACAATCTAATAGCCTCAAACTTAGTAAGATGTTTCTGAGATGTTCTGAATACAATAACCTCAGGCTTGTAAGATGTTTCTGAGATTTTCTTAATATAATAACCGCAGGCTTACTGTTTCTGAGATGTCCGTAATGCAATAACAACTTCAGGCTTAGTAAGATGTTTCTGAAATGTTTACAATATAATAACCTCAGGTTTAGTAAGATATTTCTGAGATGTTCGCAATGCAATAACAACCTCAGGCTTAGTAAGATGTTTCTGAGATGTTCTTTATATAATAACCGCAGGCTTAGTAAGATGTTTCTGAGATATTCCCAATTCAATAATCTCAGGCTTGGAAAAGATGATTCTGAGATGTTCACAATATAATGACCCCAGGCTTAGTAAGATGTTTCTGAGTTGTTCACTATATAATAACCTCAGGCTTAGTAACCTTTTTATTTAGATATTCAAAATATAACCACCTCATGTTTAGTAAGATGTTTCTGAGACGATCACATTATAATAACCTCAGATTTGGTAAGATTTTTCTGAGATATTCGCAATACAATAAGGGCAAGGAAGACGAAGTGAAATTGAAAAGTAACTGTGGATTATTTTTTCAACATTAAAGAATACAGGAGGAGGGGTGAGGCACAGTGAGCCAAAACACGAAACTGAAGCGTAAGAAAAAAGGGGGCAGGGAAGCAAGCAGAGGTGAGTGCCAGAGACGGAATCCGAATGGCGGATCCAAGAGGTGATTAATGAGGAAGACCAGGTGTGCCATTATTGGATTACCCGTTCTCCTGAACTCCCTGAGGGCCGCCGCGGGGATTACCTTGTCAATTACACTCATCCTCTGTTGAATTTCAGATATGCTGAAATTTGTTAGAATACTGTCTCAATGTTGGGAGGGGGGGGGGAAGGTTCCATTACTATTATTATATATTGTGATTTTGCTCTCATTGAGTTTATATAATAACTATCCGATATATACATATATATATCAATATATATACATATGTATACACATATATATAAAATACGACTTTAAATATATATATATATATACATGTGTGTGTATGTGTGTGTGTGTGTGTACACAACACACACACACACACACACACACACACACACACATATATATATATATATATATATATATATATATATATATATAAAATGTGTTATATTTAATATATATATATATATATATATATACATATATATATATATATATATATATATATATATATATATATATATATATATATATATATATATATATATATATATATATATACATGTTTGTGTGTGTTTATGTATGTATGTCTGATTATTCCACTGTCTATAACATTCGAGGCTCCAGGCATGGCAACAAATTACATCAGTACACGCACATATGAACAAAGGGGCATGAATCAAACTATATATCATGATTTTTTCCTCTACTGACTTTATGAATAACTTCTCCTCTTATCATTTATAATCGACTGCCCCGTAATAGCCTCCCTTTGTCAGTAATGGATATGCTATTCGATAAGACTGATAAGCCATTCGTTGACTTGCAAATAGCATGGACTGACGATAACAGATTAAAATCGATTCTGAGGCAAAACAGAGCATCACACACACACACACACACATACTGTCGTGTATTGCAATGAAACAATATGTTTCGACTTGCTTGCATATATCAGACAGCTTTATACTAGAAAACACCGTTAAAAATATATTACCTATTCGCACATTTACTGAAAAAAAAAATCATGAATAAAATCCTCCCCAAAATATGGACTCAACTACATTACGATACGAAAATGAATATAAAGTTTTTTATTTTGAAATCACTTTAAGCTTTCTATTTTGAAATTACTTCTTAAGTTTTTTTTCTTTAAATTACCTTACGCTTTAAAATGTTCAAATTACCTTAGTCTTCTTATTTTCAATTTATCTCAAACTTTCATTTTGAAAGTAACTTAATCACTGTCACCAGCAGTGTAATTTCGCCATATAAGTCTTAATATTTGTGTATTACAGCCTAAGGCTATTTATTCTTTTGGCTCAACAATTTTTTTATATGTAGAGAAAATAATTTTGCATAATTTTTATTTGTATGTTTACTAGGTTTTTAACTCATACCTTCAAGGGATCATTAAATATCAATAAAGATTAGTTATATATATATATATATATATATATATATATATATATATAATATATATATATATATATATATATATATATATATATATATATATATATATATATATGAATATAAATATATATATTTATATATATATTCAATGATTCCTATTAGATATATGAGTTAAAAAATGAGTTAAAAATCTGTAAACAAGACGTATTTCTATTAACATAAAAATAAAAAAACTGATGCAAAATTATACACATATGGAAGTATGTATGTATGTATAGCCTATATAGTATATATATATATATATATATATATATATATATATATATATATATATATATATATATATATATATATATATATATATATAAAAAGCAATTATTGGGAAATATTATTAGAAAAAGTCTATAATATCTAGGAACAATACAGAAACCAGTGCATAAACAAATTATGCAACATCAGTTACGTAATGTATTAAATTTTACTCAAGGATATTTCTGTTGTTTTTCATCGTTTATCTTTTTTTAATTTTTTTAAGAAAAAAGGACCTCAGCCCTAGGATCCTTGTACACGCATTGCCAGGCAGTATCCGATTACCTACAAATCCGAAGACTTCACACAAACACTTAGATCTTATCCGGAAAATCTGTGAAACCTTTGGGAAAAAAATCGTTGCTTTTACTACGTAGTTGATCCTCTCTCTCTCTCTCTCTCTCTCTCTCTCTCTCTCTCTCTCTCTCTCTCTCTCTCTCTCTCCTGTACGGCCCTTCGTTGGGTGAGTCGGTAGAGCTTCGGACTGTCACTCGATGGGCCGGAGTTCAATTCCCCCGGCCGGCTGATGAAGAGTTAGAGGAATTTATTTCTGGTGATAGAAATTCATTTCTCGCTATAATGTGGTTCGGATTCCACAATAAGCTGTAGGTCCCGTTGCTAAGTAACCAATTGGTTCTTAGCCACGTAAAATAAGTCTAATCCTTCGGGCCAGCCCTAGGAGAGCTGTTAATCAGCTCAGTGGTCTGGTAAAACTAAGGTATACTTTTTTTCTCTCTCCTGTACGTATACCTTATGTATAAATGCATAAATATATTTAAAACAAGAGTTATAAAAGTTACAAACATAATCACACATCTTACAAACAGCTCAGAAAAGAGATCTGGGTTCGGTCCCACCACGGGGTGCGTCTTTGGGCCCGTCTCCTGAAAAAGTCATCGAACCCTAATAACCAGTGAAGTAGGCTAAGTACTTGGGGCTAAGCTGACAGTGATAGGTCGTAGCCAGGGTAGATAGTGTTATGGGGTTAGCAACCTCACCCCAAAAAGGCTTGCTGTAAACCAAATAGTTTATGTCGTCTGGTGCTCGTGGTCGACTGTCTATATGACATTCGTGCCATTAGTGAGAGGGCCAGTGGAATGACTTCGAGGTATCCTCCATTAAAGCTCATTAGATCCCTCTTGACCTCAGCCGTGATATATACCTGGTGGTCATTCGACTGGTGTGGGTCGCAGCCAATGTTACAAGGGTGTGAGGTGAGCAATCTCATCCAAAAAATACCCGTGTGAATTAGTATACTATATATTAAGACTGTCAGATTACAGATGTGCCTTTGGATTCAAGGGGAATACTCTCTTGGTCTCAATGCGCATTTATATATATATATATATATATATATATATATATATATATATATATATATATATATATATATATTATATAAATGAACAAAGAGATGCTCAAAAAGAACCAAGAAAAGAAAAAGTGATCGTTATATCTGTTGCAATTGCTATTAATTTTTTTCTCCTGCTGATTCTTTTAAGACCTCTGCCGGCAAGTTTAGCTTCTGGGATAATGACGATCGAGAAAAGGAAGCGTATTTTCTGCATCTTTTTATGTGTATATCTATGTATGTATATATGTATATATACATTATATGTAATATTATTTGTACATATAATGTATATATACATACATACATACATACATACATACACAGATACACACAAAAAGATGCAGAAAATACGCTTCCTTTTCTCGATCGTCATTATCCCAGAAGCTAAACTTGCCGGCAGAGGGCTTAAAAGAATCAGCAGGAGAAAAAAAATTAATAGCAATTGCAACAGATATAACGATCACTTTTTCTTTTCCCGGTCTTTTTGAGCATCTCTTTGTTCAACCTGGACCATTAACTTTGCTTAGTAGTCTTTTTTAAAAGAAGAAGAAGAAGAAGAAGAAGAAGAAGAAGAAGAAGAAGAAGAAGAAGAAGAAGAAGAAGAAGAAGAGGAAAAAGAAGAAGAAGGAGGAGGAGGAGGAGGAGGAGGAGGAGGAGGAGGAGGAGGAGGAGGAGGAGGAGGAGGAGGAGGAGGAGGAGGAGGAGGAGGAGGAGGAGGAGGAGGAGGAGGAATTGTTGAACATTAAAAATATATATTTACGTGGCTCCCTCCTTCCGTTTCTCGGAAAAAGAAGAAGCAGTAGGAGGATGAGACGCTGGGTAGTTATAAACAACTTTTTTCTCTAAGATTTCTGAGAAGAAAGTGGGAATAAAATTATGAATGAAAAGAGGGGTAGAAGGAGGAGGAGGAAGTAATGGCATGTTAAAAAATATTAATTAGAGCAACTGCCTTTCAACACCTCCCCTCCTCCCCACGTTTTTGGGAAAGAGATAATAATAATAATAATAATAATAATAATAATAATAATAATAATAATAATAATAATAATAATAATAATAATAATAATATTAATGCAAATCTTCTTCACAATCCCGTGAATATGTTTATAAAATACAAAATCCACATTTATGTAAAGAAGGGAGCTGAGCAGGCTCTCGAAAGCTCCTGGAATTCATTTTATTATTTGTAAATACAGTACTTTACATAAATGTGGATTTTGTATAATTTAATAATAATAATAATAATAATAATAATAATAATAATAATAATAATAATAATAATAATAATAATAATAATAATAATAATAAATCCTGTGTACAGTGCATTGTTCATAGCCAAGACAATCCTCTGAAACAGGAATAAAAAAATAATAAACTTCATCAAAATTCCCCTTTCCAGGATCTGTTGCCAGCTCAGCCAGCAATTCCCATTCCAAAATTCTTCTCCCTAATAACAGCACAAACAGCAGACATCACAAAGAATGGCCCAAGGACAGAGGCGATTGTTATTTCCCCAAGGCGATTAGGGCTTAAAATGAAGACAATAGATGCTATGGCTCTTCATTAAATGGGCAAATGTGGTTCGGAGCGGAGATATAATCCAGTGCTTGCTTATTTTCCTGCTCTCATTATGGGTCTGCCGTGAATGAGACAAATCTCCTTTGTCTCTATCTTCAGTTGAGAGAGAGAGAGAGAGAGAGAGAGAGAGAGAGAGAGAGAGAGAGAGAGAGAGAGAGAGAGAGAGAGCGGGGTTTGGGGGGTATGGGGTCTTTCTAGGTATCGAATTGGTAAAGAATTTCTGTACGAAACATACCTCTATGAGAGAGAGAGAGAGAGAGAGAGAGAGAGAGAGAGAGAGAGAGAGAGAGAGAGAGAGAGAGCGGGGTTTGGGGGTATGGGTTCTTTCTAGGTATCGAACTGGTAAAGAATTTCTGTATGAAACATACCTCTATGAGAGAGAGAGAGAGAGAGAGAGCGGGGTTTGGGGGGTATGGGGTCTTTCTAGGTATCGAATTGGTAAAGAATTTCTGTACGAAACATACCTCTAGAGAGAGAGAGAGAGAGAGAGAGAGAGAGAGAGAGAGAGAGAGAGAGAGGTTTGAGGGGTGTGGGGTTATTCTTGAATCAGAATAGGCAAACTATTTCCGTACCAGGTTCTTACCAATCAAAATGGGACAAGAATTACGACAACGAGGCAATAGCGAGCAAGAGACAAATGCACCGGAAGTTACGCAACAATACAGGTTTCATCTGCCCGAAAAAGAACAGACAGAGATAAGCTGGAAACAATAAAAAAAAGGACAAATAAAAAAAAAAAAAAAAAATCAAGGCGACTCAAGAAGGAAACCTGAACCGCGGGCCAGTGGGCACTTCAGGTGTGGAAGGGTTCTCTTCGCTATCTCATAGTAGAGGACGAATGAGTCGAGGGAAAAGGGAAATGGGAAAGAACGGGAGTATGGAAGAGGAGCGAAAGGAAAAGAAGGTGGGAAGATGGGATGGAGGGCTTCAGAGGGGTGGAAGTTATTCTACACGGCCACGAAGAAACAAGTGTTCAAATGCCGCTTTGATTATTTGGGAATCTCTCTCTCTCTCTCTCTCTCTCTCTCTCTCTCTCTCTCTCTCTCTCTAATATGTAAACTAAATAATACGCAACCTGGATTATTCCCTCTTATCTGTTTGGTTCCTCGAAGGAGACATAAAACCAAGCAATTTAAAATTTCTTTACGCTTAACGCACATAAAATAAGTAAAATAAAAACGTGTATTTGCAGAACCGGATTTTACAAGCACATGGCAAATGCCTTTATAGCATTGTTCGACACCACCGGAGCACAGCTGGCCAGGTTGACTAAAAATAAAAGTATATATATTTTAGATCTTACTGAAAATATGACGTTGTAAAACTAATGCTTTTTGGCTGCAGAGTCTAACACAAACCTATAAAAATAAATCATAAACACACATACACGCACACATGAAATATAATGATAATAATCGTCTTATCAAGAGAGAGAGAGAGAGAGAGAGAGAGAGAGAGAGAGAGAGAGAGAGAGAGAGAGAGAGAGAGAGAATTTGGTTTCCGGGAGAGGCGTAGCAATTTAGGCCATGTCGGTGAAATCCTGGCATGCCTCTGTTAATCAAGACAGTGAATTATGTACCAGGAATTAGTTAGCTGAGGTGGGTTGCAGCCAAGGTAGAGAAGCACTGGGACTAGCAATCTCATCCGATTTCTGAAGCCATCCTTTCCAAAGGAGAAAAATATGCTGGGTCTACAAAACACGCATGCATTTATATATATATATATATATATATATATATATATATATATATATATATATATATATATATATATATATATATATATATATATATATATATATATATATATATATATATATATATATATATATATATATATATATATATATATATATATATATATATTCGAGCTAACAGACCTGCACTATTAACTAAAAAGGATATCTAAAAGTCACTATCGAAAAGGACGGTACTTTGCAAATAAGAAAACAGTAAAAAAAGATTCGTTATTTCTTGTTATCAGTAGTGCACCGTAAACTTTGTATTTCATCCTTGAGAGAACTAGATTTCCTTTCTCATAAAATAAAAATCTACGAAAAGAAATGCTGAAAAGCAAAGGAGTTGCCGCTTCGGAAGAAAAGTTTCGTGAAGTTTTTTTTTATTGCTCAACCAGGAAGCCTTGAAGACAGGTCTCCCTCTCGCCCTCTTTCTCTTTATGTATGTATGTATGCATTATGTATGAGTGTGTGCATGCATATATATATATATATATATATATATATATATATATATATATATATATATATATATATATATATATGCATATGTAGCCTATGTAGCCTATGTATGCACATATATATACATAAATATATATATATATATATATATATATATATATATATATATATATATATATATATATATATATATATATATATATATATATATATATGTGTGTATGTGTGTGTGGATACATACATACCATCTCTTTGTAATGATATTGAAATTGTACACTAAAAAAAAAGTTCGAGTCAAAGCACCTCCTCTCTCTCTTTCTATTTTCGTGAACCCTTGTAACAAGGTAACGAAACTTTATTTCATCATCATCATCTCTCTTCCTCTTCCTCTTCCCAGAACGAAAGAGAGAACGAAAGGAAAAACAAGTCGCAATAATCTCCCCTAAAGGGGGAATCAGGTGATAATTGAAGCACGAGGGAGGAGCTGTCACAGGGAGTGGGGAACGACGTCGACTCTCATTCGAGAGGACGAATCCCCCTCCACATGGACGAGTTCGAGATATATGAGCTGGGACGAATCCCTCCGCGAAAACAGGGAGTGGAAGATAAGTGCGAAAAAACGAGAATCCTTCGGCGAGCACAGGGAATGGGAGTTATGTGCGAGGGGATGAATCCCTCTTTTACAAAAAAAAAAAAAAAAAAAAAAAAATGCGAGTTTTCCGTACAGCGTATAATGCTGTATGAAACTCTCAGCCACGGTCGGACCGGGCAGCGCTCAGGCTCAGTTGCTCTTCAGATGCGGTCAAGTAAGGATTCCACGGCGGCTGGTACCTCTGGCGGTGCCAGACACATGATCCATGTCTAACTTTAACCTTAAATAAAATAAAATCTACTGAGGCTAGAGGGCTGCAATTTGATGTGTTTGATGATTGGAGGTTGGGTGATCAACATAACAATTTGCAGCCCTCTAGCCTCATTAGTTTTTAAGGTCTGAGGGCGGACAGACAGACAATAGCCATCTCAATAGTTTTTTTTAACCGAAAACTAAAAACGGAGTTAGACTCCAAGGGGCGAATCCCACTATGGAGAACAGGGAGTGGGTGTTTGGGCAAAGAGACGAATCCCTCCCTGAGAACAGGGGGTGTGTGATATATATGCAACCGAACGTTATAATCGATCTGGAATTCCATTTTTCTTCATTGTTACAATTCAGGGCAATTATACTTTATAAATTGTAGCTATTCTTGTCGTAATTCACTCTTTGATTTTGACATAAATTTGTGTCCAGTGCTGTTGAAAGCAAAATGAAATTAAACTCTTTCAAGGGCCCATTTCAAACGTTGACACCTAATTTTTTTGGTGTTTACAATCACAAGACTCTGTAACTAGGTCAAGTTGTGGGCTGAGACCTCTTCACCTTAAATGGCAATGGATTCGAATTCCTTTCAAGTTTGCGTAATTCTTTCATCGCTTAATTACCCATGCTTCCTTTGACTGCAAACTACTCCCTGCCACAGTAACACAAACCTAGAGTGTCTTTCTTTTCCGCTTTTGAGACTAAGCCTGAAACGTAGTCAGGTTAAACCTCATTGCTTTCCGGACACTCCACTTCCCTCTCCTCCATCTCAATCCTAAGTTTACACTTTTTTGTTTTTATGATACTAAAACGTAACCTCTCTTGTCTATCAACATACCGTTCAAAGTACAGATTAGTTCTGGAGTAATCCTTTCTTTCTGACTACAAAAATCTAGTGAAAATAGATTAGGTTTAGTCTAATATTTGTAGTTTATTGGAACAGTAATGGCAGCAACTTATACAACAACTTGTCACCTTAATTTAACCTTAAAGACCTTGAGAGAGAGAGAGAGAGAGAGAGAGAGAGAGAGAGAGAGAGAGAGAGAGAGAGAGAGAAATCCAAACCTTTTTGCAGATTCATAACAGTGATATCTAGCCTTTCTCCTTGGCGCTACGAAAGACAAACTGCAAAGAACTTGGCTGCCACTCGAACATTTTTTACTTTCGGCATGAACCTCTTTGTAATATTACTAAATCTTCTCCCCCACCCCAAAAAAATGGCGGGATAGTCCTAACATCGGGAAATGTTCGAAACTACGTTGCAAGGAATTTATACTGATAAATGCTTATTTAAAGTATTAGTTTTGCAAAATATATATATCTCTTAGCGATATCTTAATATACAAACATGAACTCTTCCGTGAAAAAAAAAGAGCAGCGACAAAAACCAGCAAGATACCAAAATGAAACGACGATGTAACGGGAGGGAAGAAACGGAACACGATTCATGGGGGAAGCGAGGGGCGCTTTGCGGCAGGCGACATGGCAACACTGAAACAACGGCTACAACGAACGCATCCAATAAACAGGGAAAGGGAGGAGCCAATGAAGTCGCGAGTGTGTGATGACTGCCATATCATACATTCTATCCCTTATTTGCTTTTCCTGGAGAGAGAGATTCTTGCTTTTGTTTTGCAGCGTACACAACCGAACAGGAAAGTCGGAAAGTGACATGAAGTCTTAAAACTGTTCCTTAAAAAGACAAATCACTACTGGCTCATCGCAAATAGACTACGGTGTTCTAAACAACATTAGAACAAACCCTGTGTAACAAAATGGACGTGAATGAAGGTAGTTAGATGATCAAAAGGGGAGCCAGGGAGAGGCTCAATGACACAAGCCACCGTTTTCATTATCACGTTCAGTCTAATTCAAAAGTCAGCCGACACTCACTGGTCGTTACTTTTACAGTGAAGAGATGGCGCTAGTTTCACCTACATTACAAGCTATCTGGGGACTTTTGAATTTATCTGTACCAGAATTCAAGGCAAGGACAATTAGTAGGCCTACTGGCATTTTCAGAAGATGGCGACTGCCAGCGAGGTGCGGATGACAGCGTTTACGATCAACAGAATACATTAGCGGAGTTCGAGGGGAAGGAACAAGAGTCCGCCAACAACTCAAGTACATAAACCGTCGCCACTACTGCCAAATACAAATCCCTAATTACCCATTCAAGGTTCGTACCAGCCGCTCCTGTGGAACTCGCTCTCATCCACCATCTCCTCATACTGGTTGTGGTGGAATATGGTTTGGGAGTTAAAAAAAGAGAAGTGGAAGTCGATAATGATGATGGTCCAGCTTTTTTCCCCTGACTTTTAGTATATCTTTAACAATTATCAATGTAATGATTTTCTTATACAAGTCAATGAGTTTAACTTATTCCTAATAAAAAAACCCTCATTTGATACCTGAAAATTTTTTCTATCTCTTTCGTTCAACAGAAAAAAAAAACACGCAATTCAAACGTCTATTCCACGGATAGAATATATCTGATTTCCGCAATCGAGAATACGACAACAAATATCCTTTGATCTCTCTCTCTCTCTCTCTCTCTCTCTCTCTCTCTCTCTCTCTCTCTCTCTCTCTCTCTCCTACACAAACACGCAGTTCTTAGAGAAAAACCGATACATGAATAAAATAATATGCTTTTGTACTCTATCTCTCTCTCTCTTTAGCACAAAAGAGGTTCTTTGAGATAAAAATGATAAATGAATCTAAAGAACTTTCTCTTGTTCTTTGTTCATTTTTATAAAAAAGACAAATAAATCCAAAGTACTTTAAACACTTGTTCTTTTCTTAGGAAACACGCATTTTATAAAAAAGACAAATAAATCCAAAGAACTTTTTCTTGTTCTTTCTCTTAAGGAAACACGGTTTTTATAAAAACGACAAATGAATCCAAAGAACTTTCTCTTGTTTTTTCTCTTAAGGAAACACGCATTTTTATAAAAACGACAAATGAATCCAAAGAACTTTCTCTTGTTCTTTCTCTTAAGGAAACACGGTTTTTATAAAAACGACAAATGAATCCAAAGAACTTGTTCTTTTCCTTTAAAACGCATTTTTATAAAAACAAATAAATCACTTTCCCTTGTTCTTTCTCTTTTTTATAAAAACGACAAATGAATGAACTTTTCTTGTTCTTTCTCTTAAGGAAACACGGTTTTTATAAAAGAACAAATGAATTTTCTTAAGTAAACAATCATTTTTATAAAAACGACATAGGAATCCCAAGAACTTTCTCTTAAAGAAACACGCAGTTTTTATGAAAAAGACAAATGAATCCAAAAACTTTCTCTTAAGGAAACACGGTTTTTATAAAAACGACACTTTGTCTCTTGCTCACACTTCTCTTCCTCTCTTACACAAAAGCGCCGCTCTTAGAGAAGAGCGAATAAAAAAATACAAAGGGCGTTTTTTAAGCCCACTCTCTTTGGCTTGCACAATCACGCAGTTCCTGCAGAATAAAAAGTAAATGACCCCATATCAAAATCTTTTACAATCTCCATCTTTTTCTCTTGCACAAAACACACGGTTCTTGAAAAGAATTAAAATAATTTAATTACTTTAAATCCATACTAAATGTTTTAAACTCTCTCTCTCTCTCTCTCTCTCTCTCTCTCTCTCTCTCTCTCTCTCTCTCTCTCTCTCGTACGAACACGCAGTTCTTAGAGAGTAAAACGGTAAGTGAATCTGAAGATTTTTTTTACGCTTTCTCTCTCTCTCTTTCTCTTGCTTACTTTCTTCCTCTTGAACAAATACAGTTCTTAAGAGAGAAAAGCGATGAATGAATTTTACAAAAGTCTTCTACGTTCTCTCTCTCTCTCTCTCTCTCTCTCTCTCTCTCTCTCTCTCTCTCTCTCTCCAGAACAAACAATTCTTAGAGTAAAAGAATAAAGAAAATGAACCACGCTCTCTCTCTCTCTCTCTCTCCAGAACAAACAATTCTTAGAGTAAAAGAATAAAGAAAATAAAGCACGCTCTCTCTCTCTCTCTCTCTTTTACCTTAAATAAAGGCAGCTCATAGAGAGAATAACGACAAAATGAATCAAATGAAAATCTTTTACGGTCTCTCTCTCTCTCTCTCTCTCTCTCTCTCTCTCTCTCTCTCTCTCTCTTCTCTTCGTTCTTTCTTTTTCTTTCTTTCTCCCTTGCCTACGAACAAGCTACAATACACACACATGCAGAATTCAGTGTGAGAAAACGTTAAATGAATCCGGCGATGCTCCGGATGATTCATAGAGTGAAGACGTTTCAAGAAAGACGAGAGTGAGGAAAAGGAAGCTTTCAGACAAATAGCCTTTAACAGCGAAAGCAATGGATTACGCCGTGAACTGAGGAGCTGCCGAGAAAACTCCCCACTTCAGAGATTAAAAAAATAAAAAAAACTTCTCTTTTACCTCGGGACTCTTATTTCATATACCGTTACAGAGTGCGAAAGAAAAACATTTTTTCTTTCTTCTTTACTTTTTGTTTTTATTCCCTTTACAAGGTATGCGAAGAAAAATCCTCTTTTGTTTTAGTTTCGTCTATGTCTCTCTCTCTCTTTTTTATTCAGCTGCAAGGTACGAAAGTAAAGAAGTAATCCTTTTGTTTTTCTTAGTCTCCTGATTCCTATACCGCAGCATTGTAAAAAACAGAAATATTCGAGTTTTAAATATCATTTTATTAAACGTCAAGAATTCGCCATTCCGCACCTCATAAAATCTACCGACATTGCATTCTGGAATAAAATTGTGAGATTTTATTTTGAAATTTCATGTTTCCTCTCATAATATTTTAAAGAGTATATTACGCTACATACCTCTACCATTAAAGGCAAAACAAATCTCGTTTTAAGAAAATGAACTTTTAAATTATCTTTTATGATTAGCAAATATGTTAACAATGCAACAATAACTCCCTATGCAGTTTTAGATATTTACTACTACTACTACTACTTTTCAAGACATTCCCTTTGCCCAGCTATTCCTCCTTTTCACCAAAGGACTTCCAAAGGACTTCTCCCTCAGAAACAATTATATCTGCATCTTATCATAACCCTCTTTGCTAATCCGTCTGGAGAGCATTCTCAGACGACAGAGAATACAGAAAGAGGAAAGCTACGAATGGAGAATTAGGTGTAACAAGACAAGGGGAAAAGAATGAAAAAAAAAAAAAAAAAAAAGGAGGGGAAAGGTCTGTCGGATATCTCTGCCTTACAGACGGATGTGACTTTCTTCATAGGGAAACTTTTCGGTGAGAATTTGGGGAAAGTAAGATCCGCTCTCATGTGGTAATGGCGGCATTACACGGCTACACAAAAAAAGCGCCTCTCCTATCTCCGCGCTTATAGACATCACGGGAATTTACCTGATTCCAAAGAGCTGGTATAGAGGTAACATCACACTCCGGCATGTAAAACCTTTAGCATGTAATGCTTACTCGCTGCCCCCGCCTCTCTCTCTCTCTCTCTCTCTCTCTCTCTCTCTCTCTCTCTCTCGTTCGGTGGGCAGTTTGGAAATGTTAAGTGGGTTCGCCCGGCCTTCTCTAATTCACTTGAAATTTGCAGTTTTCTGAGGCTTATGATTTCAGAGCTTCTCATGTGTTTCTGTGTTAACTACAGTATGGTTCACGTTATGTAAATATAAGTCGAAGTATGTTCAGGGCATATGTATGTTTCTCCCCACCCTTCCCGTCTGCGTATTTTTCTATACACAAATATGTATTTATACGGATATAATGATTCACACATACACGTGTGTATAAAATACACCACAGAAGGAAAATCAGCATCTCTCTCTCTCTCTCTCCTCTTTCTCTGAATATATATATATCTGAATATATATATATATATATATATATATATATATATATATATATATATATATATATATATATATATATATATATATATATATATATGTGTTAAGTATACCTTAGTTTAACCAGACCACTGAGCTGATTAACAGCTCTCCTAGGGCTGGCCCGAAGGATTAGACTTATTTTACGTGGATAAGAACCAACTGGTTACCTAGCAACGGGACCTACAGCTTACTGTGGAATCCGAACCACATTATAGCGAGAAATGAATTTCTATCAGAAGAAATAAATTCCTCTAATTCTTCATTGGCCGGTTTGAGAATCTAACGCGGGCCCAGCAGAGTGGTAGCCGAGTACGATAGCGACCCTCCAAATGAGGAACTATACACACACACACACACACGCACACACACACACACACACACACACACACACACACATATATATATATATATATATATATATACATATATATATATATATATATATATATATATATATATATATATATATATATATATATATATATATGTGTGTGTGTGTGTGTGAGAGAGAGAGAGTGTGAGAGAGAGTATGGAGAGAGAGAGAGAGAGAGAGTACACCAACATACAAATATATCTATGGACTTGAATCCATAACAGCAGCAAGATATATATTCAACAAAACAAAAAATACAATACACCAGTCTCCGAGTAAAATCCCTCCTCTCCCCATTCTATATCATCCCGAGATTTACACAAAGGGTCTTACGAAGGTGCAGGAGGACAGAGTAACCCGTAACTACGGATGTCAGGGGAGAATCTTCACCTTTTTCGACATAGGCCTACTTTATCGTGACAGGAGCCAAGAGGCCTGGCTTCTACTTTCTCTTTGCAAGTTTTTTGGCCAAGCAACCTCCTATTTTCGCCCTAGAGGTTCTTATTTTTGGTATATTTTGTTTTTATTTCGTTTTTTTTTGTTTGGAGGTTCTTATTTGACTTTAAAGGTTCTTTATTTTGGACTGGAAATTTTTATTTTTGTCCAATTTTTTTTTTTGCCAAGCGAGTTCTTACTTTCGCTCAAGAGGTTCTTCTTTTTGGCATATTTTGGTTTTATTTCCTTATTTTTCTTATTTGGGGGTTCTTATCTGACTTAGGTCTTTTATTGTGGATTGAAAATTTTTATTTCAATTTTTTTTACCAGGCGAATTCTTATTTTCGATCCAGAGGTTCTTATTTTTTATATATATTTTTGTTATTTTTCTTTAATTTGGAGATTCTCATTTAGTTTTACAGGTTCTTGATTTTGGATTGTAAATTTTCATTAGTTCCATTTTTTTTTTTACCAGGCGAGTTCTTATTTTCGTTCTAAAGGTACTTACTTTGGTATACGTTTGTTTAACTTTTCTTTTTTCCTTAATTTGGATGTTCTTGTCTACTTTTACAGGTTCTTCTTAATAATGGATTGGAAATTTTTATTTGCGTTCCATTTTTCTTTTATCAAGGGAGGTCTTATTTTCACTCTAGAGGTTCTTACTGTTGGTATTCTTTTGTTTTGCTTACTTTTTTTCAATTTGGATGTTCTTGATTAGATTTAAAGGTTCTTACTTTTGGACTGCATATTTTTATTTGTGTTCCAGTGGTCAGTGCTGTATTTAGACTTTCCTGATTTTACTTCACAGGTTCTTTTTTTCCTTTAAAGGTCTTAATTTTTGTTCTATGGATTTTTATTTAGCTACAGATGTTTTTATTTAGATTTAGAAGTTCTTATTTTACTTTACTTTTTTAACTTTTCTTTCAGATTTCTCATCTTTACTTTAGTATTTATTTTGCTTTAGAGGGTTCTTATTTTGTTTAAGCGGTTCTCATTTTCAATCTAAAAGTTCTTTTATTTTGGCTACAAAGCCCTTATGTTTGCTACACAAGTTCTGGACTTCGTTTGGATGTTCTAATTTTACTTGAGAAAATCATACTATACCTTAGAGGTGCCTGTCTTATGACACAAGAGCCGATTTTCCTAAGAGAATTCTTATTGCTCCAGAAATTGTCTACTTTACTAAATACAAATTCTTATTTTGGTATACAAAGCATTAATTCGCAATAAAAATATTTGGTTTGTTAGACTGTCTACTGCCGTAATTACAAATGAAACAAGTTAAAAATGCGCCGAAGTTTCTTCGGCGCAATCGCGTTTTCTGTATATCGTACAATTAAGGCCGCCGAAAACAGATCTATCTTTCGGTGGTCTCGGTATAATGTTGTACGAGCCGCGGCACATGAAACTTTAACCACGGTCCGGTGGTGGCCTGGCCTATATCGTTGCCAGATGCGCGATTATGGCTAACTTAAACCTTAAATAAAATAAAAACTGCTCAGGCTAGAGGGCTGCAATTTGGTATGTTTGATGATTGGAGGGTGAATGACCAACATACCAACTTACAGCCTAGCCTCAGTAGTTTTCAATATATGAGGGCGGACTGAAAAAGTGGGGACAGAAAAATTGCCACGGACAGACAAAGCCGACACAATGATTTTCTTTTCAGAAAACTAAAAAGGGCCCGATTTCTGCCTTTTTCTTCATAATACTGACCGAGTTCTGGAAGCAAATAATCTAATATTGATGTGAACCAAAGTCTGGACTTAAATCCAGGAACAAGATTTTTTCTCTTTTTTTGTTTTGCTTCGGGTTTTTTTGTCACTTATGCTTCCAGCACCTTGTGAAAGAAAAAATTAAGAGTAATGGTTAATAATTATTTAATTACGAAAGAAAACATACAGCCCTCTAAGTACTAGAGTAACTGTGAATGAATGTCCTTGTCAGAGGCTTCCAGTCCTTGACTATTCTTTCTCGTTCAGCTACGTAGGCTA
>NC_089744.1:36099098-36101598 GCF_040412425.1 Macrobrachium rosenbergii
AGAGACCTTGAACAACCGTGACCACACAAACAAGGGTCTTGTTTCTCCACCGGGGAATTGATCACGTGGTGGGAAAACGTTGCTTCAGTGACACCATCGCACGAGGCGCACAAAGTCTTGACATGGCACTTTGAAAGGATTATTGCAAATACAAATACGTAAAATCACGCAGATTTTACTTTTAGGGTATATAACTAACATGTTTCTATAGGTCCTGTACCACAGATTTTCTACAACTGAGAAAAAGTTTTGTTTAGATTTGAAAGTTACTGATAAGAGCATAACATGGGCAGGATATATTACCAATAATAACAACAACAATAATAATAATTCACAAAAATTGTCTTGCCCTTCAAGAAATCTCGTAAATAAATAGCATGAAATAAAAAAGACTTCAGTGATGTACATATTCAAGACTGTCTTCCGTCCATTACAAGTGAACCAGATTTACGGAAAGGCACAAAAAGACTATCGGAAACAAATGATATATGTATATGTATATATATATATATATATATATATATATATATGAAAATATAAACATATTTGATATACCTTGCTACAAACCCGTCCGACCCCATTACATCTGCGCATGCCTGACCAGATATCTACCGCTGCCAGCAAGTCTTCCATTCAAGTCTTGTCCGTTTAACTTTGATCCTAAAACCACACAATACGCTCCTGGCCTTTACAATATCCTATCACCTTCACGATTCGAAAAATCTCCGTCACAGAGATATTCTTGACTGTAACTTCCAAAATTATTTATATAATATCTGAATTGCTTTGGCTAGGCGATCTCCTCGTCACCCAAGCACTAAACGTTTTTGGAACGTGACCAGAATTCCGAAGGGTATTCGTAGTTCTTCGTAAAAGGGGAAAGGAAAGAGAAAGAGAGCTGCGCGTTATGAGATTTCTTAGTATTCGCGTCAGATTTTCACCCGGGACCTATCTCCTTGGATGTTCACGCTCCTTGCTTTAAACCGCAACATTTTTATACGCAGATCACAAGAGGAAGAATGACTGACAGCCGCGCTTTTTTTTTTTTTATCAAGTCAGCCATTCTCTCGACAACTTGAGAGTTTTGCGTTTTATCAGCAAACATAAGAGGTTTCGGAGGGAAAATTGTTATATTACCCGAGGGTAAAAATCCTTTGATCGTTTGAAGCTTACTTTTCTTGAAGAAACTAACTTCTTATTGCTCTTGTCAAATACGTAAGAAAGCACATTAGTTAAAGTTCCTTTCAAATAATTAAAAATTCCGCTGCTTATTAATGCATATTTACAGGCATTAAGCCTTAAACTTTGTTAAACAAGATTAACTTCCCTTGTGAACAACACTGGTAATAGTATTTGCAATTTTAAGATGTTTCAAATCCTCGAGAAATAGTTACGAAAGAAGCAGCTGCAACGATTAGTCTCTGATATTTTACGACGCTTGTGAAGTATGAAATACCGAAATTAATGTAATATTTTATCGCCAATTAAAAAGGCATAAATGGTAAAGAATGATTCTATAAACACTTATGAGAAAATATACCAAAATATTATTCCAGAAATTTCGATGAAAGAGAATTTCTCTTTCAATGCAAATACTAGTGTGTAAAAAAAATTGATCATGAGAGAGAGAGAGAGAGAGAGAGAGAGAGAGAGAGAGAGAGAGAGAGAGAGAGAGAGTCCAGAAGACATGAGAGACTCCAAGAGATGCATATAAGTCTCAGGTTATGATAGAAAAGAGAAAAAGAATATATTACTGTACAGGCGATGATAGATAGGATGTCCCCGATACGCCCACCACAAACCGAGTCAACTAACACGGAACGAATCTGCCCCTACCCTCCTGGGGCCGAGGCGATGAGTAAACTGACACCCTCGTCAAAGACGAAGAAAGGAAAACATGAGCGAGATAAGGCAGGGAATGGATTCGTTAAGCTATTGTTAGCAGAGGACATCCCAGGTTCTTGAAGACCCCGAGAGAGGTTGCTGTCGGATTTCGTACACCCATCAAGAGATGTAACTCGAACGAATTCGATGATGCTATTCGGGTTGAAGACTGTATTCGTCTGGGTGTATTTATGTGATAACGTCACCCTCACGCGTGTTTAAATACGCCGGCTTATATAAGGTTATTTTCTTTGGGATCGTTAGGCCGACGTTAGGGTTAAAGTGTAACATAGAATCTTGAGTAATATTCATTGCACGAATTATAGTTATAGGCCCACCAAGTATCTGCCTCTTGCCCTGTGATTTGTTAGTGGTGAAGAAACTAAGAACTCTACAGCCAATCGTCAGAATGAAAGGAAATTCAAACTTTTCTCAGGATAAAGCTATCCCTGTTAACAGAGCATTGTTGGTATTGCAATTACATACGTATCTGATAAAAAGCTGCTATATATATATATATATATATATATATATATATATATATATATATATATATATATGTGTGTGTGTGTGTGTGTGTGTGTGTATGTGTGTGCACACGTGTTATATTAAATAT
>NC_089744.1:36106598-36116598 GCF_040412425.1 Macrobrachium rosenbergii
ATGTCTACTTAAGCAACCACTGCATAAAACTGGTTTCGTGTAAAGGAACTGACGTATCTTGATTCGTGGTCTGAGGCAGGTGACAGACCACAATTTGAAACAGAGCTTTCAATCTATTTTCTCATTTATCAAAAAAAAAAAAAAAAAAAAAAAAAATGCGCGTTTTTTTATCGGGTCTAATTATCTTACCAAAATAAAAAAATTCTATCACAAGGAAGACCGCTTTGTAAATGTGGCCTTTTAGGTTAAATTTAATTTGCAGTTTGTCTGTTTTGAATACTAACAATGACGATGAAGATGATAATAAAAAAATTATGCGGTCCCACAAAGATAAGAAAATGTCTGAATACTATTATTACTGAAAATTACTACTACAATAAAAATAAAAATACAAATGATGCAGTCACACGAAACACTAAGAAAAAAATAAGAAGAAAATATCTGAAGTGATATTATCTCTTTTACACTGGCATGCGATCATCATTGAAGAGACAGGCGCGATTGGGGATTTTTTTGTCTCGCAACCTACAGAAATTATCTTCAGGAACGCAAAGCGTATGGTTAAGTTGTCACGTCGTGAGCTTGCTCATATTCAAATTACTGTACTATCTAGTTAAGAGATGGATAAACCTACAACCATTTTTAATGAAGTGGATATCATGGGATTATTTCCCAACCATCGCATGCAGTAATTATCCGAGTTCATTTTCCCACATGCAATGCTTAGAATCCGCTTTAATTCATCCCCCTCATTCAGAAAAAAATAACTGTACAACGTTGTTATTTATTAAATAATGGGGACTCATAAAATTATCGGCGGGGCATCGATAAGTTTCGAAATGAAAGAGGGAGTAGTAAATGACAAAGATGAACGTAAATTAGGAAACAAAGGAATGAGAAATGGCGCAATAAAGTTGGAAGGAAATCAAAAGAGAGTGACATTAAAAGAAAAGGGGAAGCTATATACTATAAAACTTCAAAACATCACATTCCTTTCCCTACGTCTGTTCACAGAGACTGTTGGCTTGAAGAGCTCAAAACAAGAAGGAAGGGATAAAGAACACTATTGTTTTGGACCGAATTACGATTCGCCCTAACTGTATCCAAGAACGAGGGGAGGACGGCAGTGGGCCTTCGGGAAAGAAAGAGAGAGAGAGAGAAGGAGAGAATGAGGGGAAGGAGGGGGGGGGGTTGCTTTAAGAGATGGTGGTAGAGAAGGGGGGTGAAGGGTGGAGGGGGGGAGGGGCTTTTGGAGTTTCCCCGAAATCCGCTTAGTTTCAAGGAAATAGGATCAAAAGGCTTTCATTCGCTCCAACTGAATTTAATCAAGAGTTTTTTTACAAGTCATTTATCCTTTTCTCACTAAATGGCAATGTGCCGTGTATTATATATGTATATATATATATATATATATATATATGTATATATATATATATATATGTGTGTGTGTATACATATATATAAATATATATATATATATATATATATATATATATATATATATGTATATATATATATATATATATATATATATATATATATATATATATATATATATATATATATAAATATATATATATACACATATATACATAATGTATATTATATATATATATATATATATATATATATATATATATATATATATATATATATATATATATATATATATATATATATATATATATATATATATATATATATATATACACACACACACAGTATATATATATATATATATATATATATATATATATATATATATATATATATATATATATATATATATATATATATATACATACACTACATGAAAGCGCTAGGCATTTATGCCTTTCAATATTCCTTCAGACTCTTGAAGTACATTTAGTCAAGTGATCCTTGTGGCAGTATATCGCGCGCGAGCGCACACACACACACACACACAAACACACACACACACATATATAATTCCTAACCTAAACTGACCTGGATTTTACTATTAACGTTCAACCGAAGAGGTTTACCTGAAAATGAATCCCATCTAAAAAGGTAGCACAGCAAAATAATTACCAACGTTGCTAATAAACACAGACGTTGGTCAAGTTGAGGTGTTGCTGATACACGAATCGGTATCTTGCACTTTCGTGTCTTCTTGATGCATACATCTTCAGGATGCTGGACAAAGTGAAAGACTGTCGAAGTCATCAATGAGTAAGAAAGAATATACAATCCAAACAAGAGGCGAAACAGTTAGATAGCACAGTCAAACAAGCAAACAGCCCACAGCTAAAATATGTCCTTATATGAAAGGTGGTTTCAGAAAAGGCAGCTATAATTTTAATTAACATAAATCCGAAACTTTCCAACAATGCCTTTTATAATAATCCAGTTATCCAGTTTATGAAGACAATTCTTAATACCAGAAATGCTGTCGGAATCCAGTAGTACTATTGTGGGCTTTAATATTTGCATTATACAGCATATCTTTACGGCACATAATTGCTTTGCCAACATTTTACCGCCTTGCCCGTACAATTCCGTAAATACAATGTACATATTCATATAGATTTTTATAGTTCTTAATAAAACGGATATTAAAGCTGATGAATTCATAATAACATTAAGATTTTTTTCTTTTAAATTCGGCAGAGACAAAGTCTTCAAATGGTAAATCTAAAAAATCATTATAACTGAAATCCCGTAAGTTGTCACATTAAAAGGTTTTCTTGATTTACGAAAATTTACGTTACCTAAGAATTTTGGGCTCTTCAACTTGAATGCAACTAAATAAGGCACCTCATGTGACTTCATGTTCAAACAGCGACGCAGATACTCACATCGATAAGCAAAGCATAAATAGGGGGGTAGGGGTGGGGGAATTGAGCCCGCTTCCCCTTCCCCCCACCCAGTTTCCTTTCTGAGCTTCAATTAATCAAGCCATTCAAATAAGGTCATAAAAGGCAACATAATATCTACGCATTTTGCTAAAAATTTTGCCATTAAGCTTAAATGGAGTATGTTGGCGAGAAACATCATAGGAAATCAGCCATCTCTCTCTCTCTCTCTCTCTCTCTCTCTCTCTCTCTCTCTCTCTCTCTCTCTCTCTCTCTCTCTCTCAAGAAAAAGGACATCAGCGTGCAGACTAAATAGTCCATGAGCCAGGTGTCGAAATCCTTGCAACTTCACCCCCACCCCGGAGATTTTGAAGGCTCCCCTATTTCTTTTCCTAGATGCCTGACTTATAAATTTCCATATGTTTGACCAAAAATAAATACTGCAAAAAGACTTGTTTTTCTATAAACCACATCACACCCAGCATTGTTAATTGACACCGTACATTATTTCAGTTAATTCCTATCCAGTCAATTTGAGTAAGGTCTCAATGAAATCAGTTCTTTTTCTTTTGTCCAACTTTGTCACTGATATCATGACTCTTTGAATGTAATTTGAAGCACGTTATGAGATGTTGGAATTGGAAGTACGTTAGAAATTTATAATTATTCCACACAGCTTTGAAATATAAGATAATACTGTTTTTAATCGTGACCAGTATTTCCTCAAAGATTCTTTAGGGATTCTTCACCTTCCCGAAACGTTCTGAAACCAAGCACTATTTCTAGTAAAACCTCTACTAAGGCAGTAATCATGAATCTCAACGCTTTAATTATTATTATTATTATTATTATTATTATTATTATTATTATTATTATTATTATTATTATTACTGCTCTTAATTTAAATGTATAACTACTTTCATGAAGCCACATTAATAAAAAATAAAAAGTTTACAAACTGTAGCGTTTACTGGAATGGGCTAGTCTCCTAAGGAAAAACGTACATCGACGCACATTTTTCTTTTCTGTTTAGTTTTTCGCCTATCATTCTTCATATATACATATATATATATATGTGTGTATATATACATATATATACATACATATATGTATATATACACATATAAATACATATATGTATGTATATATATATATATATATATATATATATATATATATATATATATATATATATATATATATATATATATATATATATATATATACACACACACACCAGGGTTCGATATTAAACCCTGGTCAAGTTAGGTAAGCAATCATAAAATTCCCCTTTGGTTTAAGCTGTTCTCAAGGTAAAGTGAATTCGATATTAATTGGTTTTGTGGTTTAACAGACATCTGCACAGGAAACTGATCAGTACCAGATCGGCCAATACACCAAGCCAAGGCTGGCATTCTTTCTCTGCTTGGTAGTGGGTTTGCTGATTTTGTTTTTAAACATAAGGGTTCAGAAAGCAATAGGAAGAGGGAAGTCCCTCGGTGGGATATCTCGTATGAAAGACAGCTCGATGGAAAGTATTATCAGTATATGGATTCATGGGAATCAAAATATTGCTGCTTAAAGTAATTTCATCAAGATGGAAGATGCTGACAGAGAATGACATCAAAGTAGTTCAGTTTCGTGAACATAAAAACCGTTGCACTTGCTTCTTCTTCTTCTGATGCTTTTGGAGAAGTAATAACAGAGAAGGAAATGATCTATAAAAAGAGAGATGAAGTAGAGCAAATGAAAGCAATATGGTCGTTGCTCTAGAAGACTGGCAATAATAATAATTAATGGAAGAAGACCAAGCACAGTTGTGATCATGACTTTTCACTAATGCTGGGCAAACATGGCATCTTTAACATAAAAAATAAAAATACACAAAAAGCCCGTTGTCTTTCCCCAGAGGATCTCTGACTCGAATGTAACTCGGTGCAGAAAACTCCCCTGAAATCACAACGTAATTTCATCTATTCTCTTTCTGGGATTAATTTCGTCTTTTTCCGTTTCGTGCTTCTCCGAACATATGTATAGAACTCATTCCAACCTCATAACACCACTAGGCAACAGTCAGCACCCTTCAATATTCCCGAGACATTTTTATTATTTTCATGTTAACTCTACTTGGAAGAGAGACGAGAAGATGGACAACATGGAGGGGGAGAAGGGAGCAGGTTAGATGAAAGAGGAAGACAAATGAAGAGGAGTAGTGAGGAAGATGAGGAGAGAGGAGGAGAAGGAGGAACAGCAGAAACAAACATTCAGCGCAGAAATAAGAAAAGACAAAGAGGAAAGGACTTGAAGGGGGAGGGGGTATGGTAGGAGGTGGAGGAGGAAGAGTAGGGAGAGGAGGACTAATACCTAAAAGAGAAAACAGAAAAGACAAAAGGAGGAAAGGACAAGGGGTGCAGTAAAAGTCGGAGAAGGAGGAGAAGGCAGAAAGAGGGGTTTCTGGGGGGAGGGGGAGGGGGGGGAAAGGGATGGAGTGGGTGTCAGGAAGAGTTACAGGATATGAGGGAGAAAGAACAGAATGTGGGGCGGAAGGAGGAAGTTTTCCCATGATGAGATTGCTCGCGACAAACAGAAGTTTGTCTTCCTTTGTACTCATAATGAAAGACAAACCAAAACTTCATATTTTTTTTTCTTCCGAGAGAGAGAGAGAGAGAGAGAGAGAGAGAGAGAGAGAGAGAGAGAGAGAGAGAGAGAGAGGCTGGACTTAAGGCAATTACAACTTGGGAGTTTGGTAAATTCTGGTCCGCTCTTTCTGTATTTTAAAAAGAAATTTCATTCACTCGCCCTCATAGCTTAATCTTGCTTCAAGATTTTTATCTTGTTATTTTCAAGGATTTTTATATTATTATTTTTAAAGTACTTTTATAAAATTTTTAAAATACTTTTGTTTGTTCATCGTATCGACACCTTTCTGTCTGAGACGAGAAGACGGTGTAATTAAAAAAAAAACGGTATGGTGAAAAATATACTTTCCATAGAAAGCCAATTTAATGCCAGCTATAAATTTAAAACAAGACTTGCCAATCCAATGTAAACCATCAAAAACTAAAACCTCAAAATAGCAGACCACAGCGTCCCTTTCCCGTACGTAAAGGAAATATATTTTGGCCAAGTTTATTAATTTCGGCATAACTGACAGACTACTTTCACGGTCAGCACACAATTTGGTCAATATCCCCTGCGGCTCTGAACAGCAGGTGACTCTTGTTCACGAATGAAGTGCGGGTAAATTATGGGAAGTAAAATCATGTAGGAATGTGGCGGAGGTGCACAGCTCGGCATCGGGACTGCCGTAATGGAGAAGCTCATTTTGAATCACTGTTCAGCGATAGACAACTGTCTTTTCATCAACCGTTCATTAAGCAGGTGTGTGGACAGGTAAAGGTGGGATTCTGTCTGAAAGATGATGGTAAAGAACAGAAATATGCATTATCCTTCAGGGCTAAAACTGACAACTCATTCAGTTACATTTCTCTCTCTCTCTCTCTCTCTCTCTCAGATTTTCTCTCTTTTTATTAGTCTGAGACTCTCCTAATCAGATTTTCCCTTTTTTATTAGTCTGAGACTCTCTCTCTCGTTTCTCTCTCTCTCTCTCTCCAAAGCCCAAAATTCATCACTCATCCTCTCTGCCTCTATCTCAAACTGCTAATCACTCATCCAAACTAAGCCCTTCTCGATGAACTCGGATCCTCAGACGTCCTCATTTCTTTTTTTTTATCTTTCAACCCGCCTTCCTTCTCCTGCTGATCTCAGTAATGAACATGATCACAGATCACCTTCGGCGAAAAGCTCAGCTGATCCTTTAACAGGAAGTGACTAACGGCCCATTTCTCAATAATCATCTAAATTGCTTAAAATCAAAAAGCAGATCAGCGGGCACTCAAGGGATCAAACAATCATCCCTCCTAATTCCACCTCCCTACTAAAACCTATCCCCCCTAACCGCCTTCCCACCCCCATCCTCCCTCCCCCAGGTCCTTGTTATCTTCTCAATATCCTTATCATATTCAAGAGGATGCATCAGGGCTCAGGTATATTATTGAGTTCGCGGGACTGTGTCTATGTATGCATGTACATATGCATGCATGTAGTGGATTGCATCAGCTGTTTTGAATGTCAGAAAAGTGAAGCATGAGCAAAACACACGAACACACAGCAATAACTTTTTAGCAGCACGGCCGTCTTTACTCGCCATGCGTCAAAGTGCAAAAAGAAAATAATCGGTCAGAATAAAGTAAAGAATTTAACAGGGCTCCGAAGGCCAGAATAAAACAAATATGAAAAGCTTGAAGATAAAAAAAAAAATGCACGCTCACACAATGACGTTTTCCAACAACGTTGTGCTTTCACTTCGGCTGCACGAAAATTTGTGCGAGCAACTAATCGGTACGCGGAAATATTATAACTGGGTTTTGAAGGCCAGGAAAAAATAAAAACTGAGCAAAAGGAACACAAAGCAATGACGTGTTCTGTAACAACATGACTTCACTAACTTTGACGAATCCTGGAAATATTTATGCATAAAAAAAATGTAATCGTTTCGAAGAAAAAATACTAACTGGGTTTTGGGGGTAAGTGTATGCAAGTAAAAAATGCGCCGAAGTTTCTTCGGCGCATTCGGGTTTTCTGTACAGAGTATGAATGCTGTATGAAACTCTCAGCCACGGCTCATGAAACTCTCAGCTGCGGCCCATGAAACTTTCAGCCACGGCCCTGTGGTGGTCTGTGTTGTTGGTACTTATAGCGGTGCCAGACGCAAGACCATGGCTAACTTTAACCTCAAATAAAATAAAAACTACTGAGGCTACAGGGCTGCAATTTGGTATGTTTGATGATTGGAGGGTGGATGATCAACATACCAATTTGCACCCCTCTAGCCTCAGTGGTTTTTAAGATCTAAGGGCGGACAGACAGACAAAAAGCCATCTCAATAGTTTTCTTTTACAGAAAACTAAAATCACGAACAAAACACCGACGTTTTTGCTATAATAAAAATAATACGGTCGGTCTCAGAAAAAAACCTACAACTGGGTTAATGTAATAATGATAAGTTTAAAAAAATATGAGAGAATACAATTACCTTATCAATATTGAATAATTTTTTTACGCAAGAAAGTGTCCATTCCAATTTACACACGAGCAAATTCCGCATGAAAACAAAAATGCACGAAACAGAAAAATTTTAATTCATCTACAAACAGGCAAATAACTTTTTACTCACATAAAATAAGATTTCCGATGATAAGTCTTCACGATTTTCTCATCCTTACCTGAAAAGAGACAGAAAACAGTAAATGATAGAAGTTAATAGTTGCCTTATTTCGTGAAAAGGATTGCCTTGAACAAATCTTAAAGGATGTAACTAAGCCATTATTTCAATGCTTGTTATAGTTCGAGTCCCGTAGAAGTAAAAAGTTAAGTATACCTTAGTTTAACCAGACCACTGAGCTGATTAACAGCTCTCCTAGGACTGGCCCGAAGGATTAGACTTATTTTACGTGGCTAAGAACCAATTGGTTACCTAGCAACGGAACCTACAGCTTATTGTGGAATCCGAACCACATCATAGCGAGAAATGAATTTCTATCACCAGAAATAAATTCCTCTAATTCTTAACTGGCAGGCCGGAGAATCGAACGCGGGCCTAGGAGAGTGCTAGGCGAGTACCATATCGACCCATCCAGTGAAGAACTCCCGTAGAAGTAACAAGAGATCACTTGGTAGGGTGGTCCCAAGACATAAAGAAAAATTAAGGAAATTGGATAAGGAAAACTGCGTCCTTTGCCGTGGGGGTGGTGGTAGTGACATTATTGCACCTCACGTGGTGCACTTTAGGCATTACTAAAGCCTCTTACTCTACCTCCATCTAAGTTTCCTTTCTTCCAGCTTGCAGTCCAACTACTCCAACTCCCTCTTATCACTGCCATAGCGCTAATTGGCTGGAAGTGCCCCGATGCTTGCCTCTATGGCCAAATTTCCCTTGAAAAGTATATCGATTTTGATTTCTAATTTTTTTTTTTTTTTAATTTTAAATCCATAATAATTTGTAAATGTTGTAGGTATATAATTTTGTAATATTTTGGTAATATCTTACTTATGTAAATGAAGTGTAGCATTTTTCTTATTATGTAAATGAAATGTTATATTTTTCTTATTATGTAAAAGAAATGTAATATTTTTCTAATAAAAGATAAAAAAAAAGAAAAAGATCAATCAGTCTCGGCGTTACAAGGTTGTCTGACATGTCATCAAAGCTCAATGAATGTGCCTCGTTGCCGAACTACTCAGTTCCAGAGGTCCTTCATTCCTCACACCCTGAAGATGTAAATTTGGAACCTCAAAAGTTCGAGCCGAGATGCAATGCATTACTACTCTAGAACAATCTCTTCGTATTTTAATGATTTGCTTATTAATTTATTTGCAAATTTCTTTTTTTCTTTTCTAATAACTGATTTCTTCCTGTATTTCTTAATACCTTCCGTTACTTCTTTCCAACGAACACCATACTCTTTGGAAGCTTGAATTTCAAGTCAGTAGCCCTTGTGGGCATGTTCCATATGAGTAGGGTTCATCTCAATAATAATAATAATAATAATAATAATAATAATAATAATAATAATAATAATAATAATAATAATAATAATAATAATAATAATAATAAAACTTTTAATAATAAAGGAACAGTAAAATCTGCAAATAATAATACTACAGATAATAATCAGGAAAGAATGAAAACTTTTGGAAAAGGAACAGTAAAATCTGCAAATGGGAAAAGACTACAGATAAAGTAGGGTAGCATTGGGCATTCGAAGGGAGAACCTTTACGTCTGACGACCTGACCACGGCAACGTGACCTTGTTGTGACTATAGTTCAGATTTCTTGCGCTTGGATCTAAGGCTCTGTAGTGACAAGCGTATCCAACGAGAGCGAAGAATTCGAGAAGTTAAGAGGGCATTGTGGCTATTATAATTACATATGTATCCGGTAAAAGGTGACCAGTAGATTCTATATATATATATATATATATATATATATATATATATATATATATATATATATATATATATATGTGTATATGTGTGTGTGTGTGTGTGTATATATGTATGTATATATGTATAATTTATATATTTATAATATATATACATATATATATATATATATATATATA
>NC_089744.1:36121598-36124098 GCF_040412425.1 Macrobrachium rosenbergii
ATTTCCTCCGAGTCGTTAGCCATGGCTGTATCTAACTCCGTCACTCAATCTGAAAATACAAGAACTGTAAAATGAAAAATAGCTTAATAGAAACTTAAAATAATGTACTTGGAGATAGGTTAAAGCAGAAAACTTCATAACTTTCCATTTGTTCTGTGGAGAGGGGGAGGGCTCTAATTTCGAAACAGCCGGTACTAACAAGAGTGTTTAGCTGTTACTAATTTGCACCAATTTTTTCACATAACAGGATAAACCTCAAAAGAAAACTGTATTGTTATCCTGTGTATATCTTATACATTTCTACTGTATGTTTTTTTTTCTCTTTCCCAGTGAGTTTCCAGTTTGACCAATACAAAAATTGTCACATGACATACACGGGATTTGATATACACCCCAGGGGAGTTAAATTCTTTTTTCACCGTTTTATTGTTATTGAGTGCTACCTAAGCACTAAAGTTTTCAAACAAGTTATTTTATGGCAGTACTAGCATGTTTTTTTCTGTGAATGCATCGGGGAATAAATTATCAATGGCTCTAATATACATAGGTAATTATCAAAGTTCATATGTAAAGACATGGAAAAAGACTTTAGTGACATATATGATGCAAATGTACAAACAAACCCATACCTATATAACACACTAACTTCCTTTCTAGACAGATCGCGCTTGTCTCCTGAGGAAGCTTTCCACTTCAACAAACATTACTCATCCGTCAACGAAAGGAGGTCGGTCAAGTACGTTCCTGTAACTCTCTCTCTCTCTCTCTCTCTCTCTCTCTCTCTCTCTCTCTCTCTCTCTCTCTCTCTCTCTTCGGTGGCAATGTTAAGTGATGAAATCATTTGGCTTGATTTCCAATTGGCTGGGGATCAATATTAGCAAAAAGAAAAAAAAAGTATTTCGAATGAAGCGAAATGAAATTTTAATTCTCCAGGAAAAGAGAGGGACTGAATGGTTTCAAAGAGGTCAAGACTTTCTCACCCCCCCCCTCTCTCCCTCTCTCTCTTCGGTGGCACTGTTAAGTGATGAAATCATTTGGCTTGGTTTCCAATTGGCTGGGGATCAATATAAGCAAAAAAAAAAAAAGCAAAAAAAAAAAAAGAAAAAAGGCATTTTGAATGAAGGGAAATTAAATTTTAATTTTTCAGGAAAAAAGAGGGACTGAATGATTTCAAAGACGTCATGACTGACTCTCTCTCTCTATAATCCTTTTGCTCCATTTTTTTCTAATCGTTACATTCCTTGCAAGAACTTCTCCCTTCTCTCAATCCTCTTCCCTCTAGTCAGCCATAGAACCCCATTTCCCTCCTCGTACCAAAGGGCCTTAATCTTATTGACAGAATTATCGTGTGGCTATTTCGAGAGCAGTTCCAAGAGGTTCCCTGACCCTGATCGCCTCTGTTGGTTGTAAAGAATCCTGAGGTCCAAACGAGGTCTGCTGCTCTTCTTTCACACACTACCATATACTTCCGGACTGTTTTTGCAAAAGGGCCGTGCTTGCAAAGCGTGCTTAATCTAACCCCGCCCCCCCCAAAACCAACCTTAGCCCTGATGGATAAGTTATTTCTTCGATTCAGTCTGGGTTTAATTTCTCAGTTACTGACGACAAAGACTGCCGTTATGAATTTCAACTGATACGGTACTGATGCTAAGCTTTCGGCGTAATTATTCGTCTTTCCAATAACTTCCATAATTCATCCCCGCAAATAGTTATACGTGAAGAGATGCAACCGTTTCGTCTTTAGCACAGGGCATATATCTGTCACTTCTGTTTGATGCCAGGGATCAACATAACGACGCAGGATATCTGCTCTAAAAATTGTGTTATTCTTGTTACACCTTCTGGAAAATGCTAATTAACAAAACTTCGGTTACAACCTTATCACGTTTTTATTTCCTGTCCCAGGAATTGCACACACACACACACTGATATATATATATATATATATATATATATATATATATATATATATATATATATATAATATATATATATATATAATATATATATATATATATATATATATATATATATATATATATATATATATATATATATATATATATATATATATATATATATATATGTATATGTTGTGATTTCAAATACTGACAAGATTATAAAAGAAATAAAAAGGGCCAAGGAAGAAGAATAATGTTCTTATAGACATGATTTATTGCCAATTTCTCTATATGTTGTTGATTTTCATTGTGTATTCACTATTGCAGTTAACCACTTCTTCTTCTTCGTTTTAACGTGCTTTTATACCCATTTTTATATGGGGTAAGCACGGTGCCTTCTTTGAAGGACTTTGATTTGGCGGTGGGGTAGGCCGTAACCTCGACCGGCTGCCCATTGCAGTTAACCACTTACAATGTGATAATTCATTGTATGTGTGAATATTTCTTTGAATGACAATTCATTGTATAATGTATGATTTGTCTACAGTATATTATTAATCTGATATTTTAATATTAATGCATTGACATGAGTTGTGCAA
>NC_089744.1:36126598-36131598 GCF_040412425.1 Macrobrachium rosenbergii
GAGAAGCGGACACTTTGCTATCCGTGTAGACATCCCGGGATTATATATGTAATCAACGGATAGGTTTGCTTAAAAAGCAAATGGGTGTTACAGACTAAGTACACACACAAAACAAAGCCTCTACAACACCTTCTAAAAACATAACAAACATCTCACACGTCTCGAACTCTCGCCCTACCCGCGCAACAACTTCTCGCTGCTGGGAAGAAAGGGCGTTGGGTCGGGTATGATACATGTAACATACGCTACCGGGGTCTAAGCGATGTCAGGCAGGGCAGCCGATCGAGACTACGGTCTACCCCAAAGCCAAATCAAAAGTCCTTCAAAAGAAGGCATCGTTCTTACCCCATACAAAAATGGAAAAAAAAAGCACGTTAAAAGAAGAAAAGATACGTATACACAGTTAGACATAATATGTCTAACTGTGTATACGTGTATTATAGGTAGGCAGATATACAAAGAAAGAGAAAGCGAGAGAGATGAAAACAAACACAGATACACTATATATAACCGTAACAGGACGAGGGAGCGAACAAGCATGCAAACACACTAAAACAGTAGTGCATTTCTCTTACGGAAACCGAGTACTACGACATTCCCACGTAAGAGGAAAACTGAACGTCTAAAAGTCGGCGGAACAAATGACCTTTCCGTGGACATAATTTTGGACAATAATCACATTTTTGCGACTTAAGAGTAAAACATTATTAAAAAAAAGCAACGTAATAGCGTTCCACTTCAGCACCATAATTTAATACTATACTTTTAACGGAATAGCATGGAATTTCTTTATATTCTAAACTGAGAAATTTTAAACTTTTGGAATTACGATGATTTAAAGTAAACGAGTTGTCAAATCACGATGGCCATCATTCAATGTTGTTTCTAATCTTGAATGAAACAATTCCCAATGGGTGACAATCTTTAGAAGTCCTCAAAGATTTCCGTACTACGATGAACGTTCCCACATTTAGCGGGGTCACCACTATATAACTCACAAAATAGGCGTTACTTTGTATTTTTAGCTGAGTTTTAAAGGAAACTGATCGATGATAAAAGTCCATAACACGTCCTTTAGCATCGAACAAGTTATTGTAATAAGTAATAACGTTATACTTGACCATCTAAAATTATCCTTAAGGTTTTGAGAATTATCTTCAGTAAAATACTAACTGACTACTGATTAAATCTTGAATGAAACGTGTTCGAACAGTAGGAAGATACTGTAATGATCTAATTTTTTTTAAGTATGTACTGAACATGGACAAATTTTGAGCACTTTTATATCGCAGAAGAAAGAAACTGCACGTATGATTTACTACGATCTGACGGTCTGGAGAGAGAGAGAGAGAGAGAGAGAGAGAGAGAGAGAGAGAGAGAGAGAGAGAGAGAGAGAGAGAGAGAGAGAGAGAGAGAGAAAACCTTCTGATGGTGTAGGTTTTGACAGAGCAATCAACAAGGAGTTTGACTAACAACCCAACGGAAGTAGAATTATACAGCACCTATAAACCTGGAGAGAAACAGAGAACATATTTAAAACATAAATTATGAATCCAGTGAGAGAGAGAGAGAGAGAGAGAGAGAGAGAGAGAGAGAGAGAGAGAGAGAGAGAGAGAGAGAGAGAGAGAGACTTGCATTAACGAAAGCTCTCGTGGTCCAGCATGGCAGGCCGGGACCCGAAAGAAATGGATATTGTCAGGACGGATTTTGGCTGCCTGATACAAGGCCCGTATATTGCATACATTTGAATACGCGTCATGTTTACAAGAAAGGCAACTTCATTCCATTTCACTCCACCTAGATCAGTACGCCTGCACGGGTTGAATGTTAAGACCACGACAAATGACACTAATTAAAAAAAAATACTGTTTACTGAAAGCGTTTATATCTTCTTGAAATTATTCAAAATATTATGCGCTAAGGTTGACAATTTTAAACTAGACCCCTCCAACCCCTAAACCTCACCTCAAAGCAACCAGAGGGGAAAAGTTGGGTTTCCTGGCGTTATTACACTCTCCAAAATGTATTTCTCATTATCAGCCTAAAAGCATATAGTATTTCTTGTATAAGGGTCTAGAGCACTCATAGTTGCAATAACAAGATGAAAAAAGTTCAAGTTTCATTTCGAGTTGATTTCCAGTTTTTACGAATCATATTTAAAATCTGACACTGATACCTTCTGGTGGTTTTGTTGGATTTCCATCTGGCTATGACCAAGAACTCGCGTCTAAATTTCAAAATTAAAGCTGGTTCTCTTACCCTGGTGACTCCAATCATTACGCATACACGAAGTAATATTCCACAAGAAAATATCGTCTCGTATTTCCAGCGTATCAGAAAAAGCGACTACATCCCAGTAAACTACATTGTACAGTCATATTCACACGCTCGCCGAAGCAAACGTGATAGTTGTTCATATATTTGTGCCTGGCCAGGGTTGCCAAATTGGAATATTCACACAGACAAAACTCTAAACTCATATTTTGTTGCTGAAATTACGAAAAATTCAGGCAAATGTGTATTTTTCACGAATGTAAACATCACATTCAACTTTTGTCAGAAAATTTGATGGTAACCCAATTGACCTAAATTACGCTTTACTCTGATTGAAAGCAAATAAAAAAATGAATAAAGGGAATTGCATGTCATCAAATATTTTTTTCCCCAAAACTCCAAACAAAACTATACATTCAATACGTATGTCACGAAAGAGATAAACGCCGCCAGTGTAATCAATGGTTAAACAATTAAAACAATACTCATTCATGAATTTTTCATGAATATCCTTATTGTTTGTGTTAGCAGAATATATATACAGCATATATATATATCTTACCAGTTGACGAAGGCCTGGACATTCGACAGAAAAAAAAAACTAGGAGGGACGTAGAGCTGGGTACCATTGGTCATTCCAAGTCATAAAAATCAAAATGGTATTTTAGGGAAATTAATCGTTAAATAATGATGTATCATTAAGTCCTGATTCGCCGTAGTCTTTCTGAAAAGATGAAGAATTCCTGAAGCAATCCTAATACTTACCAACTTTCCAGCAGCAGCAAAGGAAGAAGAAGAAGAAGAAGAAGAAAAAGAAGAAAAAAAAAAAACAGTTACCATCATACGCGATGGGAAAAATATTTTTAGATTAAAACCTGAAAACAAAACAAATGAAACCTACAAAGTTTACAAGAGACTGCTTCCATACTATTAACAATTTTACTGTGGATGAGATTCCTATTTTTACATAGCAGAAAAAAAAGCTACGAATAAAACATTATGTGATACGGCTCAGAGGAAAAACGGTACACTACATGAAATATCCAATCTTTAAAGTAGACGCAACAACCGCTTGGAACATCAGAAAAACCATCAATGCTCATTACTGGACGCTAGGCATTTTAGAACAGAATATAGAATTTTGGCCAAAGGCCAAGCACAGGGACCTGTGAGGTCATTCAACGCTGGAAGGGAAATTGACAGTACGAGGGTTTTAAAGGTGTAACAGGAAGAAAACCTCGCAGTTGCACTATGAAAAAACTGTTAGGAGAGGGTGGCAGACGGAAGAAAGAAAATATGAACGGGGGTACAGTAAAAGGAATAAAAGAGGTTGCAGCTAGGGGCCGAAGGGACGCTGCAAAGACCCGTAAGTAATGCCTACAGTGCACCAAACCAGGTGCACTGACGACACTAACCCCCTACGGGGTCTAGACATTATAAATATTTTTATTTCCCTTTGGGCGAAGTGGGGCAATATGACTGGACCATTTTCACGATCGTCATGAAAGTATACATTGCTTTATCAGTGGTGAATCCATCGACAACTTGAAATAAATAAAAAAAAAATAAAAATAAATTGTACATAGGATGACAGAACAGAGCATCATCTAACCTATCATCACGTGGAAAGATGGATACTGCTTTTCTCGTTTTCTGTGAAGATTAGATGTTCAGAGCTTTATCTTGGGGCTACAAAAAATCTCATTAATCGCTCATACAGTACACGTGGAAGGAAATATGCTCCTCTTTTTACATAAGCTGTGCTGACGCTTGTAATTAAATTAATTACTGGAAAAGTAAACGGAATAAGTAAAGGAAATACTTTTTTCCGCATATCTCACTGACACTGTAACCACCCTCTCAAAATGGCATTGTTTTCCTTCTCGAAAAGGGTCACATCAATTAATACAATAACAATAATAAACACTAAAATATGTCAATAAAAAAACAATACTGGAGAGTCACAAATGTTCATAAAGGTATATTTTCTCAAAGGTAAACAAATGAATGATTTATCTATACCTATTTCAGACAAAATTATAAACAGAAGTTCTTTTATTGCAACCAGGAAAAGAAAAGTGAATAGTGTGACACGATAATGAAGCCTTGGTGAATAGACTACTGGAAGACTAGTGAGCCCTGGCAGAGAGAGAGAGAGAGAGAGAGAGAGAGAGAGAGAGAGAGAGAGAGAGAGAGAGAGAGAGAGATTAACAATGAATCGCAAACTAGAAGACTAGCCAGCTCTGGAAGAGAGAGAGAGAGAGAGAGAGAGAGAGAGAGAGAGAGAGAGAGAGAGAGAGAGAGAGAGAGAAGAATTAATAATATTAATACCCACATTATGAATACCTCCCGAGCCTGGATTATAAATTGTTAAAAAAATAATGAGCACTCTACCTCTTCAGAATACGACGCTATTATTTAGCCCTTTAACCGTTGCCCGCATATAAAATTTTTATTTATTACTACAATGTTATAAAAGAATTTTTTTTACGAACAATTTTTATTTGAAAATACCTATGCCTTCTGAATTAAAATCATCTGCAATCCTTGAACATTTATTTTATTAATTTTCAGTTGAGTTACTAGAAGTTAACGCCATCATTTCTCAAACTGACTGACGAACACATGACTAAAGTATTTTCAGTCAAATGATAACAATGTGTCCTTCCTTAGTCTAAACAAGTAGAAAATGCGCCGAAGAAGTTTTTCGGCGCAATTGAGTTTTA
>NC_089744.1:36144098-36174098 GCF_040412425.1 Macrobrachium rosenbergii
CTTCCGGAAATTTTATTTACTAGCGGCCTTTTATAAAATTGAAAAAAAAGACAGGCATACAAGTGTTGTGATAATAACTGCTTAAACTCTGCTCTAACAACAATATTCAGTGTGAGTTATCACATGTAAAAGATTCATAAAAACAAAATGTCTCAGCTTCGTGGTACATGACTATTCCATCTTTCAAAAGGGAAAAATGGTTGGGTGATGGTACGGGGTAGGGGTGGGTTGAGCTCGGGGGGAGGGGTTGGACGTGGAGGAATGGGATAGGATGGAGGAATTCCGGGTTCCGATTTGGATGCAGCAGCATCTCTCTCTCTCTCTCTCTATCTGTATATTGCAAGGCCAACTGTGTGTTTTAAAAACTGAAGTGTGAAATATCTTTGACCCTTTTCCCAGGTCTTGGAAACATTCGCTGGCACTGATGCTGAAAGTAAAAAGCAAACGATATGTATTCGTGCTTTTTTTATGTGTATGTACAGTAGACAAGTATATTTATTTCGTGTACTGTAGATACTCCAGTGAAAATTTATATTTGTTAAATTTAACTGAGACAGAATAGTCCAGAATCTTATATGCCATCTAAAGTTTCTTGTACTTGAAAAGAGAGAGAGAGAGAGAGAGAGAGAGAGAGAGAGAGAGAGAGAGAGAGAGAGAGAGAGAGAGAGAGAGAGAGAGAGAGGCAATGAAATATTTTACGATGTGTTTATGCCCGTGGGATTTTACCATGTGTTTCTATATATGGAAATATATATATATATATATATATATATATATATATATATATATATATATATATATATATATATATATATATATATATATATATATATATATATATATATATATATATATATATAATTTTTATCATAAAAAGGTATAATCGTGACGAATATAAGAACAAAGTTACAGCCAAGAAGGAAAAGCAGAAGCAATTGAGATGCTAAGCACTATCGTCTTATTACAAAGACATGGTCACGGCAACTAAAGATATACGGACAAATGTATGTGTGTGTACAGTATGTATATGTATATATATATATATATATATATATATATATATATATATATATATATATATATATATACATATAGCAGGTATGAGCCTAAATGAATACAAAAAAGACTGGGAGGTCACAGAAAGGTCGACGGATTAACATCGAAATCTACCTATTGGTAATCATCTTTATTCTATCTTTCAAATCCTTCTGGAACATATGTTTTATTACAGGGTCAAAAGAAAATAATCCTTGGCTTACATTTAGGTTATTCTCCCAGGTCCAACAAGTTCCTGGACATAGTTTCATTACTTCGAAATATTGCATTGCTTTGCGTCCAATTTATTCTGTGGGACTTTTCACTTAGATGCAAAAAGTGAGCATTATTAGTCTGACCTGTTCTTACTGAATATTTGTGTTGTTTTAATCTGGTATTTAATTCTTTACTGGTCTGAGCTAAGTAAAATAAATCACAATTCATACGAGGAACTTTGTATAAAATATTGCTATCTTTTATTGCTATTTTTATAAGCATGTTTTTTATATTATTATCTGTGAAGGATACAGTTGTATTAAACAATTTTTAAAAAGGTTCTACAGCTTCATCTCCAATAAAATGTGGCAAAAAAGGGTGTTTGAGGACACCTCCTCTGTGTGTGTGTGTGTGTGTGTGTGTGTGTGTGTGTGTGTGTGTGTGTGTGTGTGTGCTTGTGCGTATGTATAAAGAGATACCGAATTGGTAAAATCCTTTAAATGTTAGGAGACCAGAACGGTCTGAACTAGCAAAGTAACCACAAGAAGACAGGACATAACTCAGCCAGACACTAAAGGGGCTGTTTGAGGAACCTGTTCAATTTGGCTTGGGCCAGTAGCCGTCACCGTTAACCCTTTGCTATCAATTCATCTGAGGCGATTTACGATAAATCCAAAGTCTGTGAAGCAAACTTATGCTGCTTTGAATCTTGTTAACTTGTTTATTGTGATGGCTGATTGGATCATGGGATTACTGTCTGGGATCGTCCTTCAAAAACGGACGATTCCTGGATTAAAGTGTGTTGGAAATCAACGGCCCCCGAACAGTTTTCTGAAGGGTGACTTCACCAAATTATAAAGGTAAAAAAAAAAAAAACGCTTAATAGCTAGATTCAAAGTGGATTGAGGAGTTAACCCCTAACAAGCTCACGTGCAATGATAGCTGGTGCATGATCTTGCGCTGACCTTCAGGAAATCGTGAACCTTTATCAAATCCTGCTTAAACTTCCGGTTATCTCTTTATAAGCTTAAGAAAGCGAGAGAAAAAACCTGTCATCTTTTTATTTGATTTTGAGAGGAAATTCTAATGCAAAAATTGCCATCATAAAGAAAATTTAGAAAGTATGCTTGGTATTATATTCAGTGCCAAACCAAAACTTAACCATTCTGCTTCTGCCAGGTAAACTTTTAGGTAGCCTGACCCTTTCTTAAAGACAGTAAGAGAATAAAATTAAAGGATTTATTTTTGAAAAATTTCCTGACTTCCCTATCATAGACCCCCACCCATAAAAAAATGAAATAAAACAAGAACTTTATCCATTACAAGGGCATCTTAAGTACAAAATTAGAAATATAGAAAAAAAAATTAACTTAAAATATGATTTGCAGAAACCTAGCCAAAATTAAAAATAACCATCACAATTCGTCCATAGCTTGATGAACTGGCGTACGCCATTCTTTCCTCGTTCTGATATAATAGGCTACAAAGATTCTGATATTATTCAGAGCTTCTAATTAGCTCATCTTTTGAAGAAATTTTGTTGGAAAATCTGACAACGCAGGCAGCTGAAATTTTGATGTTATAGAATATTAAAAACAGACATTATGACTGGAAAACTTGAAAAAAGGGATACGTCAGTTCTTCAAAACAGGGACGAATTAACAGGATCCGAAAAAACCTCCCCGGAACTACAGACGCACAAGACCCATGAAAGAAAATCTCGGGAGATATAAAGGCTCCCCAGTCAACGAAAAGAATTTTGGCCCCACTGAAGCCTCAGCTACATAAAACAAACAATGAGAAACTTAACGTCCCGATGAACAGGGAACTTGGTGTTGCAAAATAATTCAAAAATGTTTTAGCTTAAATGCTGAACACAAAAATGATGACAATTAGCGTGTTAAAACTCGAGGAAGTACGTAAACATCCAAAGGTAATAAATAGTATCAGCAGGCGTGTATATAAATATAAAAAATGATACTGAGCATATGAATATGCAGCGATTTTTTTTAAACAATCTAATACATTACACGGAAAAAATATTTAACAGGCTACCTTTCTCAATGACGGACACTTTGGAAAATGACAAAGAACAAAAGCAGGTGATCATGCCATGTCTGTTAATAACAATGGCAAATACGAAAGGCGTATATTGAAGGAAGAAGAGCAATAAATACTGTTACGAGACACTTACCTGTTCTTGATAATATTGGAGCCGCGATCTAATCAACTCTCTCTCTCTCTCTCTCTCTCTCTCTGTGGGAACCGGAACGTGCTGGGGAAATACGTCTTAATCGATAAAAAGACGTGAAAACGCAATTTTGTGAAATCATCATTAATCACCAAAGGAAAGTCCTGGCAAATTGCCTAATCTTCTTCAGAAGAGTCGTTATTTTATTTCGAATCCGCAGAATTCTTTC
The DNA here is from genome assembly GCF_040412425.1 of Macrobrachium rosenbergii. Taxonomy (NCBI): domain Eukaryota; kingdom Metazoa; phylum Arthropoda; class Malacostraca; order Decapoda; family Palaemonidae; genus Macrobrachium; species Macrobrachium rosenbergii. Next base: position 36,147,770 of record NC_089744.1, read on the forward strand.
CTCCTCGCAATTATAAGTTTCATATAGTTTTTATCCTTTTAATGTCCAGCAGGGCTTTTATTCTGTTGTAGTAGATTAAGGTGGCCTAATGCTCGCAAGAAGGGTAACGCTTGCAGTGCGCCGCGTGTGGCAGTTTCCTGCCTTTTACTGGTTAGTTGGTTGGTATAGATGAGGCCGACCTTATGCCAGCAAGGGGCCCTTGCGCAGTGGCGGTCTAGGGATGAAAATAAGGTGTTGAAGTGAATGAAAACCCTGATGTGAACCTCTGGACTCGCTGTGATCAACCGAGATGTTTTCCCAACTTATTTAAATTTACTACGGTCAAATGCTCATGACAAACCGATGAACAATTCCTTATATAGCGTGCACCACGAGAAACTAATAATGTGACTCAGTGGTCTTGCAGAATAATAATAATAATAATAATAATAATAATAATAATAATAATAATAATAATAATAATAATAATAATAATGTCATTCTTAGATAGGATTTTTGATCTCAAATTTGGTACCACCCTTATAGTTCCTGTCTAAGAAGAATTGAATCAATGGCATTTAATTTTTCTTCTAGTTTACAATCATGTTTGCAGCCCCTTCTGAACATCGTTTTCATAACTGAGGTGGGATGTCCTGCCCAGCTTTTTTTCTAATCCTGCTTCGGTTCTTCAAATATTTCATCTTTCCTTTTTCTTTACCTTAGCACATTTTTCTTCCCTTCATGACTGGCTGGTCTACAAAAGGTGACCCATCTCGTCGGCCTTTGGAGAAGAAGAAGAACCGAATGCGCACAGAAAGTTGGGCATGAGAAAAATAACAAAATAAAAGAACTACAGTTTAGGTGTGGAAGGGAAATAAGAGGAAATCGAGAACACTTAAATAGTAAAGCAAGAACTGAGACCTATCTACTATTTACTGACCACTTAAAGTTTCATAAATATGAGGAAAGGATATAAGTCTTTTGTGTCTTGTCTTCTTCAAATGAACTTTCTTTTTCCTTTTCAAATTGCAACTGAAGACCTCAAGTGAACTTGCCAAGAAGGTGCCATTTCAATTTAAACTCTTTTGAGGAACTTAATCTATTTGATGCGAAGTTCTCAGCCTCTCTTCTTCCGCATTTTTCCATTTATTCAGGATTCTGAATAAGGTCACTGAATTTATCATCAGCTGATTTAACGGATTCGTTAATGAAAGCTGACATAAAGAATTGTCAGTGGAAACAAACAATTAAAAAGTCTAAGTGGAAACAAACAATTAAAACGTCTAAGAACATAAAATTCCAGGTGGTACGTTTGCCAAGAGAAAATGACACGTCAGAAATGCATTAAAACAAACGAACAACTGAAACGTCTATTAACAGAAAATGTCAAGAGAAATCTGTAAACAGCATCCATTCCAAAATGTGCCGCTTAAACAATGTCCCCTTTTGGAAATTCCAATTACATGTGGAAAGAGCTCAACGCATATGCAGTACTTCCCTCTTCAATAACGGTATCTCACCTCAGAATGAATAATTAGATGCTGAAATTGGGAACGAGTACCGAGAGAAGGAATTATTGCAGCGATATTCAATTTGTTTCTACGGAACTTTTTCCGCGTTGTAACTCCGGTGCAATACGTTTGAGGGTTGCGTTGTATACGAGCTTACTTCTGATAGAATGAGTTATTCAGCTTTATTCCCATTGTGAATCATTTACAAAATATGAGTGATGATAGTACGTGTTCATATCAGAAAGTGTTCATATATATATATATATATATATATATATATATATATATAATATATATATATATATATATATATATATATATATATATATATATATATATATATAGATATATAGAGAGAGATATATATAGAGAGAGAGAGAGAGAGAGAGAGAGAGAGAGAGATTTTCAGAAATCGTACCGAATATTCGAAGCAGATATTAAGTAGATTACAGTCAAGAATGACGTCCAAAATTGAAAGATTTCAAACAAAGTCGAGTCTACTTGAGACTCCAAATATTTATATACGTACCCTTACAAACAATCAAACAAGAAAAACAGACGAGGAAAAGCTTAATAAGACGAGGGAAGAAAAAGCTCCGAAGTTGCCACACACGTTGCATGCAAGACGGCAGCGGGGTTGGCCGTAATTAAGTGAACCGCAGAACAAGAAATGAAAATTGTAATGACTCTCACATGTGACGCGACGGAGGACGAGGGGAAGGATTTAATGATAACGGTCGAAACAATTAAAAAAAAGATATATAGATTGACGACTTGGTGTAACTGCTTAATTTTGTGTAATTTGTCAGTTGCTGGTTCGGTTGGATGTACACATTTCTCAACAAAAAGAATATTTAGAAAAGGTTAAAAATGCAGTAAATAAAAACGTGTTGCCTTTTGTATGACGAATATTTTGATTATGTTCATTTTTTCTTAAAAGTCTGGTGCAATAATTATATTTGTAGGTGATTCATACTCAAACGTGAAAAATAAACATTTGCTAAAATTGTTTTAAAAGAAATCTATGACCACATTAAATTAATCTGCGTAGTACAAAATAGTTATTGCTGAATACTTTTTCAAATGCGACTTTATATACTCTGTTTAATCCATTTAATTTTCTTTACGATCCTAAAACCATCATTAGACAAGGCAGTACAAATTGCATAATACAAATATCTAGTAAATTAAGTAGACAGGCGCACACACACCCACACACTGGCAGAATGTAAACAAGTACAGTCGGAGAGCAAAACACAAACCTTGACCAGGAAACATAAGACAAAGAAAGCCAATATTTTCCTCACGATTTCATTCCAACATCATTTAGTGGAATTCGCTTTGTTTAAAGTGAAAACTTGCATTCTGATCTCCCATTGAGCCAAGAGCAGGAGGCAATTAAAACCTCCAATGCCGAGTTTCCCCAACATCAGTTAGTGACTCGAACTTTTTCGGCGGAATCAGGCCCAGTTCCTTTCAGAAACAGATAACTAGAAATTAGATTCTGACGAAACGTCATTGGTTTACGACCACTCGTTTTTGGAACAGACTTTTTATTATTGTTTGCAATGAAGTTAACCCCTTTTTTTTATTATTCTTTTACCTACACCAATTAAGAAAAAACACGCACACGTACAGGCACACACACACACAATATATATATATATATATATATATATATATATATATATATATATATATATATATATTCATCATACACACACACACACACACACACACACACATATATATATATATATATATATATATATATATGTGTGTGTGTGTGTGTGTGTGTGTGGGGCGACATAGTGTGACTTGTACAAAAAAAAAAAAAAAAGTTGAAAAGAAGGAAATGATATATACTCGAGAGTTATTAGTGGACTGATAAATCTTCACAAACTTATGGGACAGTAGCCGTTGCAAACTCGCAGAAAATAATTGATCCATGTATAATATACACCAGAAAGTAATTACAGATAAAACCTTTAAACGTCCATTCAATTTTACTAATACTTAAAAATATTCAAACACTTCTAGATTAACCTATTATTATTATTATTATTATTATTATTATTATTATTATTATTATTATTATTATTATTATTAGTATCAATGTCCTTTAATGAAACCACTGGGAACAAGTGAAAATTGGTGGGGAGTAAAGTTAACAGACAAATGGCAATAAGTGATAAGCAAACGGCAAAATAAGTGAAAAGTCTGACGGACTGAACAATTTTTAGAGGAGGCCTCAGGGGTAGGAAAGAGGTACATGTAGCTCGTAACATCGTCATATGCATGACGATACATACATTTACACAAGAGACAGACAGGCAGATATACAGGGATACATTGCATCCCCCTCAACTGCTTGAATTACAACTATCAAAATACCCTTTTGTTGTCGAAGTACAATGCTTTAAACTGCGAGTGTGTTGAGAACATTTCAAAATAATTATTATTTATAAAAGAGAACTACGTATAAATCTCAAAAAACACTACTCCTCTTTCAGAACATTCCCTTCCCTATTTTACAAGAGGATACCATAGAAAGAAAAGCTTTTAATATAATTAAAATTTCTGTAATACTCACATACATCTCCTTTTGTTATCGAAGCATAGTCATCTAAACTGTGAGTGTGTTGACGATATTTGAAAATAATTATTTCCAAAGAAAACAACGTATAATTGTCAAAAAACACTACTCCTCCTTTAAAACATATATTTTAATATACAATTAATTTCTGTAAAATGTCACATAAAAAAGTGTCAAATCACAAATTTCCACCTCAGCTTTAAACTAATGTAAAAAAAATGGATGTTCACAAAACAGTCAATCAAAAATTCGAAATTAAATGAAACTGAATGACATGTATCATGTTTCCTAATGTTCCCTCGATTATCATCTCCACCAAGGAGGGTTTTTTTTGCTAAAAAAAAAAAAAAGATATTTCTGGATTTTTTAGGACATTCTTACGAAAGATGGACACTGTGATCCGCGCCACTGATAAGAATTTGGGAGAGACAGAAATATGGCTTTCGAGAGAAAGGACCTTTCATATGGTAGTCTGCTCTCTTGGGTTGATGTTTGTGGTCTCCAAGCGCTCTTGCATTTATAATAACAACCCTATTGGAACCCTCACCCCACACCCCAAATGTGAAGATCGTTGTCTCAGAAATTAAACATTTCATGAAAACTGTGATCACACTGTAAATAAGGTCTGAGTTCTGCCGTAATAATTTTGTCTAAAATCAAAAAGGCAATTTTACTAACAAATAAATGTTTTGTGTGTTGGATAAGTCCTTATTTTGCTCAGCTTGGAGGAAGTTTAATATTTTCATTTCAATGACTTTGCTAAAATGCATAACCAACATTTATGATAAAATAATATTTCAAAAGCTTAATACCACAACTCAATGGGATATCAAAGGTGCTCTCTCTCTCTCTCTCTCTCTCTCTCTCTCTCTCTCTCTCTCTCTCTCTCTCTCTCTCTCTCGCAGATTTTTCCACTTTTATTCCTCTCAGCGACTTTTCAACCTCAAATTATGCTCTCCGATCACAGAACTCAGATTTATTTCTCTCAGATATTCGCTCTTCTCTTTTTACCGATTTCATGCTTTAAACTGTATTCTAAAATCATTGATATCTCTCTCTCTCTCTCTCTCTCTCTCTCTCTCTCTCTCTCTCTCTCTCTCTCTCTCTCTCTCGATATTTCCATTTCTATTCCTTTGTTAAGTACCTATTCGAAATTATGTCCTTTAATCATACAACGACTATTCTTCTCTCTCTCTCTGTCTCTCTCACACATGTCAAGTTATGTTCTAAAATCTCAGATCTTACATTCATTACCCTTTCTCCCTCTCTCTCTTTCTCCCTCTCGCTGATATGGCCATTTGTGTTCCTCCTTGTTACTTTCTCAACTGACATTATGTCCTTAATCACAGAATTTATATTTCTCTCCCCCCACCCCCCCTCTCTCTCACTCACTCTCCTCAAATTATATTCTAAAATCGCAGATCTTACATTTATTTCTCTTCTCTCTCTCTCTCTCTCTCTCTCTCTCTCTCTCTCTCTCACCATAAATTATATTCTAAAATCGTACATTTTACATTTCTCTCTCTCTCTCTCACCTCAAATTATATTCTAAAATCGCAGATCTTACATTCATTTCTCTCTCTCTCTCTCTCTCTCTCTCTCTCTCTCTCTCTCTCTCTCTCTCTCTCTCTCTCTCTATAAATTATATTCTAAAATCGTAGATTTTATATATTCTCTCTCTCTCTCTCTCTCTCTCTCTCTCTCTCTCTCTCTCTCTCTCTCTCTCTCTCTCTCTCTCACCTCAAATTATATTCTAAAATCGCAGATCTTACATTCATTTTTCTCTCTCTCTCTCTCTCTCAGATCAAATTATATTCAAAAATCGTAGATCTTACGTCTCTCTCTCTCTCTCTCTCTCTCCCACCTTAAATTATATTCTAAAATCGTAGATTTTATATTTCTCTCTCTCTCTCTCTCTCTCCCACCTTAAATTATATTCTAAAATCGTAGATTTTATATTTCTCTCTCTCTCTCTCTCTCTCTCTCTCTCTCTCTCTCTCTCTCTCTCTCTCTCTCTCACCTCAAATTATATTCTAAAATCGCAGATCTTACATTCATTTCTCTCTCTCTCTCGCAGATCAAATTATATTCTAAAATCGTAGATCTTACATTTCTCTCTCTCTCTCTCTCTCTCTCTCTCTCTCTCTCTCTCTATAGACCCTCTGGCTCTTTATGGAAGGGTGGTCTCTGCCTCGTGCGTTTCCCGAGACTTATCTCTTCCATTTCCGTGAAGAAAGACTAAAAAGCCTTTCTTCTCTTGACATTTAGATCCTGAGATGCCATTTTTATTCCCTTTCTTCTCTTCTCTTGAGTCCCTTATCTTATCAGGAGCTTTTTTTTTTTTTTTTTTATCATCCATGGTATCTTAGTATCACTTTGATTAACCTTTGTTTTTTAAGTACAAACATGATGGATCACTCGCTCATGTGACTCGCTGAAACGGACCATATAAGCGATTCTTTACAGAGACCCTCATTTGAATCTTATACAGGGCTCATTTGATATTCTGAAAAGAATGGGATTCACCTGTGATACTGATGGGAAAACTATGGTAATATTATTCACTCCATTATCAGAATTAACCTTCCTTAATTTTATAAATAAAATGGAATTTCGAATGAAATTAATGTCAAGATTAAACTTCAAATCAGGAATGTCTAATGTTTTGAATATATTCAGTTTTTCAGTACTTATCTAAAGGAAAGGGCGATGCCAAAATTAAAAAATGCGCCGAAGTTTCTTCAGCGCAATTGAGTTTTCTGTACAGCCATTACGGCATATAATCAAGGCCACCGAAAATAGATCTATCTTGCGGCGGTCTCAGTATAATTCTGTATGAGTCGCGGCCCAATGAAACTTTAACCACAGCCCCTTGGTGGCCTATCCTATATCGTTGTCAGAAGCACGATTATGGCTAACTCTAACCTTAAATGAGAAAAAAAAAAAACTATTGAGGTTAGAGGACTGCAATTTGGTATGTTTGGAGATTGGAGGGTGGTTGATTAACATACTAATTTGCAGGCCTCTAGCCTCAGTAGTTTTTAAGATCTGAGGGCGGACAGAAAAAGTGCGGACGGAATAAAGTGCGGACGGACAGGAACAATAGTTTTATCTCATAGAAAACTAAAAGAACAATGCTTTTAAGGTCAGCAATATCTGCATCATCATCATATCACCTAAAAAAAAAAAAAAAAAAAAAAAAAAAAAAAAATATATATATATATATATATATATATATATATATATATATATATATATATATATATATATATATATATTTATAAATATAAAGTCAATGCTATAATACATAACGAGCTGATGCTATTACTATAGTATTACCCTACTACTACTATTTTCTAAGTAGGCTTTCCTTAACTACCAAAACGCTTTGAACTCCATCAATACCTAGTGAATTCATCTTTGTTGGGAAACTATTCTATTCTACTATTCCCAACCTCGCACAGTAGGTTTTCGGAATGAGAGACCAAACTGTATCTCGTTCAAACTCGAAAAAAGTAAACTGTAGCAGTAAGGATGATCGGGACAAAATCTTGAATAAGAAATAAAGTGGTACCGCATGTCTCGGACGCTCTTTCTTATTCATGAAGATCTGACACAGATACACTATGGAAAAATAATAAGACATAGAACAACAATGCTATTTCACTTCTCTCTCTCTCTCTCTCTCTCTCTCTCTCTCTCTCTCTCTCTCTCTCTCTCTCTCTCTCACACATACACAAGCACACTACATTTGTCTATCTCTATGTGTACACAAGAATGTATTTACGTGTGTTATTTAACGAATAACTACTCCATTTTAGCACAGCAGCGTGCGCGAACATTCTCTCTCTCTCATACGTACACAATATGTTTAGGTATCTTTGGTTTGCACACAAGAATGTATTTACGTGTGTATTCAACGAATAACAACTAATTCATTTTGGCCTAACACAGTGGACAAATCTCTCTCTCTCTCTCTCTCTCTCTCTCTCTCTCTCTCTCTCTCTCTCTCTCTCTCTCACTAAGTTTGTCTCTTTGGGTAAAGAAGAATGTATTTGCTTGCGTATCATATAACGAATAACTACTACTCCATTTTGGCATAAAACAGATTGCGAAAATCTCTCTCTCTCTCTCTCTCTCTCTCTCTCTCTCTCTCTCTCTCTCCGCGCACGTGCGTATTTGTCCATACCAGAGCGAACACAAGTGAGCGTACACGCGTGTGAGTAAGTCCGACCGGCCACAGCAGCTGGGTCTCAGCACCCAGCAAAACCCGAACAATTTTCGCGGAGTTTCGGCTCTGAAGTTGAGGAAAACATCCCGCGCAATTTGAGGCAAGGAAAACAGCCAGCGAAAATAAAGACAAATTAATTTACGACGGATCATTTTGCCTTGCTCTGACTCTCGCCATCGCTCCATCGGAAACCACTGATATTGGTTTCCAGCGCGGCAAAACTGTTCTCGACTTTGTTTTATATGGACTTGTCAAGTTAATAGGTTCTCTCTCTCTCTCTCTCTCTCTCTCTCTCTCTCTCTCTCCTCTCTCTCTCTCTCAAACTGATGCCATTCTGGCAACTTGTTTCGTCCTTCCCCATACAAGCGCTGGCTCTCCCTTCCGACCTTCATAATCAATTAATATCCCTCAGAACTCCCCTCTCCCCCCTTCTCATTTTTCCTCCTCTTTTCACTTGTTCTGGAAGCCATTAATTCTCTCTCTCTCTCTCTCTCTCTCTCTCTCTCTCTCTCTCTCTCTCTCTCTTAGCGTTCCGAGAACTGTAATAATTCATTTCAGTTCCCCGGAGGTATAGTAGTCTTTCTTCGCGTCCCGATCGACTTCGACACTTTTCATATCTTATCGTCGCCAGAAATTTCGAGACAATTGCGCAAAAACTTCATTTCATCGCCGAGTTAAAATCAAATTACGCTATTTCCCTCCGGCCCCTACGTGCCTAATTTAGCGTCACACTCTCCCCTGCAGCGAAAGCTTGGCAAACTACGCCGATACAGCAACACAGCGGGGGTAAAAGAGCGATCGAAAAGATGGCTTATCTGGACGAAGGTTTTCCGGCAGATCCCCGCCTTAAGGTATTTGCGAATCGATGGAAACACAGCAATACGTCTGTTTTGTGTTGACACAACAGCTGTTATTATTGCATCCTTCCTGCTATCACGATCCGACAAGATCCAGCTGAATCTATAGATAATCACAGGGCCGCTGGCTCCAACTAATATCGGGATCGTAACGGAATGTCGCTCACTCAGCCGTGGAAGAAGGTAGAATTTGCCAGTAAGTGTTTTCTCTTCCGAGGGATTTTTATTTCTTCGTTGCGCGTCAGATTATACGATTCATTTACTTCACTTGGGTGGAAGAGGATTTTGAAGGATTTTAGCTGAATCGCTACCAAAATAAGCCACGTCATAAAATGTACACTGAAGTCAAACCAACGCGACGGTTTTGTTTGCAAACTGAAGATATCAATTGTAATTTTTCATTACCAGCAGGGTTGGGTGACACAATTTATGAAGACGAATGAAAGGATTCAACAATGAAAAACAATCTATGTTTAGCTGAATAATTTCATGAAAAATATATAAAAGTTAATTTTAGATTAGTATAAGATATTAAAATGGCATATGTTGATCTCCAGAGGATTGCTTACGTGCTTCTGTAAATTAGTTGTGTCAAGTGTTTGGGCAATCTTGCTACACAATTTTGCTCTTTTCTTCTTTTATATTTTTTTTTAATCCCAAGATGTCCCATACTTCAGTTGCGGGACTCAGTTTCAATAACACTTTTTAGTTTTTGTAAAAGAAAACTGTCGTTCCGGCTTTGTCTGTCCGTCCGCACTTTATTCTGTCCGCCATTAGATCTTAAAAACTACTGAGGCTAGAGAGCAGCAAAGTGGTATGTTGATCATCCACCCTCCAATCATCAAACATACCAAATTGCAGCCCTCTAACCTCAGTAGTTTTTTTTATTTTATTCAAGGTTAAAGTTATCCATCATCGCGCTTCTGGCAACGATATAAGATAGGCCAACACCTGGCCTTGGTTCAAGTTTCATGGGCCACGGCTCATACAGCATTATACCGAGACCACCGAAAGATCTATTTTCGGTTGCCTTGATTATCCGCTGTAGCGGCTATACAGAAAACTATTTAGGCGCATTCTTACTTGTTACAGTATGCAATGAATTCAGAAATGAGACACATATGATATTACAGCAAAGTATACATTATTATTTCAAGACATAGTTACGCTTGGAAACTCAAAATGAGAAAACTGAATATTGACACCAGATTTTTAAGACAGAGCAAATAAGAGTGGGCATCATTTCGGCATTACCTTCAACTACCTGAGAATTCCATCCGTACTGCTCGTTTAATAAAACAGGCCTCATGTCAGCACAAGCTCTTGCCCCTTCCATCAGTCAAAGAATAAATCCTCTACTGGCGTTTCAAGTTCAAATAACTAAATCAACGGCCTCATCCGCACAATATCCGGCTGCCAACTTTCGAGGAAACTGCTCAACCGGATTCGGGTATTTCCGAAAACACTGACATCAAATTTTCTCAGCTTCTAACTTAGGCTTCAAAGGGATACATGAAAACAAAATGGTGGGTGGAGCGTCCTAGATATCAAAACAGATTTGTTTCTCTATCTGCCACTCTTTTTCTTTCTTTCTTAAATGTCAGGTGGGCGAGTTGATTGCGCCCAAAGTCAGGTTGATCTGGTCATCAATAAGGAGGAACGATCGTTAAACTTTTCTTTCTCTAAAGTTTCACTTTCGATCAGACAAGCCGCTATAGCAATATGGATATCTGATAAATTCTGACAAAATTCTGATAAAATGGAGAAAGGTAACGTTTGTAACATATTACCGGAACACCTGAACATCGGTAAAAAGAAGTGTACAGCCCTTTCTTAGAAAATCGGAAAGAAATAATTCTTTATTTAGTTATTTATTCATTTTGCATACATCTGGGTGACCCACAATAAAAACCAATAAATTCTGATTATGTGAACAGATAAAAATGAACGAGCCCACACGAACAACAAAGCTTCAACAGGAATCTAAAATAAAATTCACGAGCTCTACAATATGGTTTAGTAAATGAAGGCTCTCAGAGCACAAAACAAAACTCTGTCTTAATAGTTTCATATATTTATGTTCAGTAGATATATATATATATATATATATATATATATATATATATATATATATATATATATATATATATATATATATATATATATATATATATATATATATATATATATATATATATATCAATATATACATTTGTAGTTAATGGTGTAGAGAGAGAGAGAGAGAGAGAGAGAGAGAGAGAGAGAGAGAGAGAGAGAGAGAGAGAGAGAGAGAGAGAGAGAGAGAGAGCTAATCATGGCGTCTAGTTTCCTGATAGGGATTGGTTGCTGGAACCCTATTGTTGACCCATCCATTGTTCGTTTGGTTTAATTGTTAATTAGAATGGAAAGACGAATATAAGGGAATTGTAATATAACCTCATACTGAGCATGCGTATTTGAAATTAGGGGAACAATGCTCACTCTGATATACGATGTATACGCAAGAAACGGTTTGTAAATTAAAGTTTTGAGGTAGGAGATATATATATATATATATATATATATATATATATATATATATATATAAATATTACATATATATACACATATATATATATATATATATATATATATATATATATATATATATATATATATATATATATATATATATATATATATATATATATATACACGTGTGTGTATGTGACATGGCAGCAAGAAGACCGGAAATCTTCTCTTCTCATTTAGACCAACTCTTTAGTAATCTCTTCCTATCATTGGTCCTAAAATAAAATCAATATATACATCCTTAAAAACTTAAAACTACCTAATACAATGATAAAGTAGTGTATCAAAATACACAAACACATACACACACATACATATATTTATGTGTGTGTATGTATGTGTATATATACATACATATATATATATATATATATATATATATATATATATACATATATATATATATATATATATATATATATATATATATTTATGTGTGTGTATATGTGTGTGTATGTGTATATATATATATATATATATATATATATATATATATATATATATATATATATATATATATATATATACATACATACATACATACAAACCACTGTAAAACAAATTTTGAATCATCAGATATAGATATAACTGTAGTAAAAAAAACCAAGGTATCTCTGCTTTTACTACTGTTAGAGATGAAACTTCCGCAGGTTCTGATATGCGCTGCGCAATAGGTGTTTGGCAGGAAAAAGAGATTTAAAGTTTCTGCACCAAGGAAGCAAAAACGGAGAAATGCACACTTCTAACCAACCGACCGAGGATAAATAAATTAAACAAGAATCCAACAAAAAGAGAGAGAGAGAGAGAGAGAGAGAGAGAGAGAGAGAGAGAGAGAGAGAGAGAGAGAGAGAGAAACTCATGCCAGATTTCCTTACGATGACTTGGGGGAACTGAGTTTCAACGGTTTTCAAAGGATATGGCATAATAATTCTGGCATAAGGAACATGGAAACGGAACACTGACGTCAACCAAGAAACGAAATGAGGAAACTGGAGCAGAAGGGGCTTCCTAAGAAAGACAATCTGCTCCTTAGGTTTAACCATTCCGAAAGTCACCTTCAGAGGCGATAATGAAATTATAAACGAGACGATGTCCTTGCATCCTTGCTCAACGAATTACGTACTAATACGTGTTATGAATCTCAACACAGCTCTCCCATCTTGGATTAAGTCCGATAAAGACGACGCCATCTATAAAGACAAATAGCATATCATTAACATTGAAAATTTCCTTTCAGAATTAAACAGCCACTCTGCTATTTTTAGTACGAGAGTCCTTACGTTACAAACTATGTCAGTGAACACCTTCAGACTCATTACTTTTCAATCTCAGCACAGTCTAGACATGGAAACTAACGATAAATCTCAAAGTGAGGTCTTTCTTCAAAATATGCTAGTCTTATTTCTCTTATGAATGACCTTACTTATTTCGTAAATTCCGTCTTGGCCCACATTTCCTCCTGTGTAGGCTAACATGGTTTTCAAAGGATTTTCACACAGGCGTAAAGGATGTCCATTAAAGCTTGAATCCCAAAAATATGCATTGCAGGTCTCCCTCCATGTTTACAGTTCTACGAGAATGGTGTAACATAATACCCTTCAGAAGCTCCCTTCTAATGACTAACCAGGTGCTTTAAACTGCCATCTCAAGTGTAGCGTTATTAATTACCCTTAAATTATAATTAAATTTCATAACCTAACCAACCACGTGCTTTCGAAGTATCGGGAAGTGAGGATTAGATGTTTACTCTCGCTGTTTGTCGCTAAGTTTTGAAGAGTATCAAAGAATAAGGAAGGTCATCTGTATAATGTGAGCCACGGTCTTTACACAGAATTCCCTTCCAAGTCTCTTATGTAAGCAATATTGTTAAAACTGCCCGACCAGGCCCTGTTCCACTTAGTAAAATGATAAAACTTGGAAACCTTTTTGAAAGCTCTGCATTTAAACATACTCTCTCTTACTCTTCCAAGCGACCTCCAAAGACTATACATTTTCACACCAAGATTATAATATCCTTCACATAGATGTCTACACTCTCCTTCCGTTCTCCCTCGTGATTTCCTTGTTCACCTCGACATCTAACCTTTTCCTTTTTCCTATTCTTCTCCAGCTCCTTCATCCCCCCGCAGGGTCTATTCATCCAGTGGTGCAGGAGAGAGCCGGATAACTAACTTAGAAGCTAAGGTTGCACCTTATAATGGTCTTCACGGTAAAGGCGACACGGCATCTTACCAAACAAGACGGGTATGAATTGGCAGGAAAAGTCATACACCCGAAAGACAGATTCTCAATAAGCGCGGATACATGAATAATGCAAAGAATGATAAAAGAAAAACGCAACTCTAATTGCCGTTTATCAGAAAAATACAAAATGCCACTGAAAATTCTGAATTATCGTGCCAAGAATGAAACAACCAAACTCATAAAAAGGCCGGAATGAAACATATAATTACCTAACGCTGAATTCAGATAATACGTACGTTCATCACTTATTCTGTAATGAAATCATGAACTTTTTCAATAAATAAAGAAGCAAATACCTATGTGGAAAACTTTGTCATTTCTTCGACAATTGCTTCATTCACGAAAAGATCCCGAGAACTCCCTCTGGAGAATAAAGTCAGTTGAGTCTTCAAAATACGTATTTACATGTTAAATTGGGAGTCTATCTAATAAAATACTTTGAATTTAAATGTTCCGCTCTCTCTCTCTCTCTCTCTCTCTCTCTCTCTCTCTCTCTCTCTCTCTCTCTCTCTCTCGCTCTCTACCTTAAATCCGATGGGGTTAACCTCTGAACCTCCCAATCGGCTCAATAACTGGAGAGGTCTCTTGGTTAGCTTTTCCCTAAATTTCAGGTTTTCCTATCAGAACCACGATTTACATTTGAATGATAATCAAGCGAATCTGTGTGTCCTCCCATTCATAGAATCCTTGATCAAATTCCAGAATATCTTGATGATGCCATTCCAGCCAATGGAGACAGCGATCTCCTCTCTCTCTCTCTCTCTCTCTCTCTCTCTCTCTCTCTCTCTCTCTCTATATACAGTATTAGCCCCGGAGACTAGACAGAATTATTGCCTTTCATCATAAATTTTCTTTTTACATTTGAATCTTATGTCTGTATACTTCTATGCTGTACACTTAATTTACTGGAGTACTAGAACCATCCAAACATGAGACCTATTTCTAAAAAAACGAAAATGGAAATATAACGACTGTATACCAAATTATTTTGAAACAAGTCATCTACCTTAAAACATCGCCTTTTTATAAGATAATTTTCAATTTCATTGACTCAGTGAAGTAAAGGATGAAAAATGATTGGACATTCGACTTGATTTAATATTCTTCATAATTATCTGTCTACTAAAGATATTAACGTAGAATTCACTTCATTCAGAATTTCAGTGTGAAATTGAACAAACTTTTTAAATAAAAGAACTAAAAATGGACAACAATAACAGTGAAGCAAATCAAGTTTGAGAATTTCCCAAGAACAAAAGAAAAAAAGACATTTGTCATAAGCTTCCTTAGACCAAGCTAAAATCTTCCATCTCAGGGTGTGAAGCACCTACCATGTTTCTCCTATTAGGTAATAATGGAAAACTATTATCAGACTCTTTGCACAAAGTACATCTACTTTTCACCGGGCATTTGATGTCAAACAGTTCTTCTGTTGGTGTTCTTGTTCCAAATATCAGTACTCTTGCGCCGTCTCTCCAAATTTCCTTTTCGCTCATAGGACATTAAAAAGATCCGAAACAACCCTGATCGTTAGGCGAAACAAATCCAGATGGCCTATTCTCATTTTATCTGGAAATGTCTACAGTACGTGCTGTTGCAAACACAGTAGACATTTCCATTTCCATTTTTAATTTTCTGTAAAGGAAAACTATTGTGCCGGCTTTGTCTGTTAGTCCGCACTTTATTCTGTACGCACTTTTTCTATCCGTCCTCAGATCTTAAAAACTACTGAGGCTAGGGGGCTACAAACTAGTGTGTTGATCATCCACCCTCCAATCATCATACGTAACAAATTGCAGCCCTCTAGCCTCAGTAGTTTTCATTTTATTTAATGTTAAAATTAGCCATAATCGTGCTTCTGACAACGATATAGGATATGCCACCACCGGGCCGTGGTTAAAGTTTCATGGGCCGCGTGTCATACAGCATTATACCGAGACCACCGAAAGATAGATCTATTTTCGGTGGCCTTGATTATACGCTGTAGCGGCTGTGCAGAAAACTTGATTGCGCGAAAGAAACTTCGGCGCAATTTTTACTTGTTATCTTTTATAAAGCGTTTTCCTTGATTGAAAGAATTGATGTGATACTGCGCCTTCTCCACGAGGTTGAATACGATGGGAATACAGTAATCAAAGACCAATCTTTCTTGCTCTTTAATCCTGCTGAACAGTTTATCATTAGGCTTTTATATACCAGTGGGGGGGAGGCTGCACTCCAGTCAGCCTAAGACCTCTTTGGTTAGCCGATCTCGTACTGTGCTCGTAGTCCGCTCCAAGATTCATTGTACACATATCAGGAAGTACCTGACCTCAATGAGTGACATAACTTGCAGCTACCTTCCTCCAAGCGCTCGTTTTTCACAACATACAATACCTAATGCTACCACAAACTTGCTACTGTTTGTAAGGATTCCTTTAACTAAAGAGATGATAGTATTAGTGTCACATACTCGAGATCTTTTGTTCTAATACTGATACGAATGTCTTTTTCCTGTCTGGATACTACTACTTGTCAGTAATGCATATATATTACATATTCCTCTGTTTTCAATGGTGTCTTTTTTTATTTCTTTTTTATCTGTATATTGCCATATTTCTCTTAGCTACTTTTTCTTTTCTTATTTTACATTATCTTTGTTTATTTCTTTTTTATCTGGATATTGCCATATTTCTCTTGGCTACTTTTTATATTTTTCATTATTTTTTTTTATTTCTTTTTTTATCTGTATACTGTCATATTTCTCTTAGCTACTTTTTCCTTTTTCTATTTTACATTATCTTTGTTTATTTATTTTTTATTTGTATACTGCCAAATTTCTCATGGCTAAGTTTTCTTTTCCTATTTTATATTATGACCGTTCCATTCTTTGGAAGCTGGCTGAGTAAGTTAATGGCATTTTTGGCCTGGTGCCATATCAGTACGGGCTCGTGTTGGAGTAACATATAACAATACTGACCCAATAAAACGAGAGTCAAGCACGAACCTTTTTTTCTCGTTCTAGTTGGAAAAATTGCTGCCAAGAACTGTAGCCGAAAAACAGCTCTTTAACTCTCTCATATAGTCATTCCCGACTGGACGTTACAAGCTTTATTCCTTTGACTTTCACCCTAATATTATGAGCCCCTTTTAGTCAAAAAGCAAACACATCTCGCCAAGTTCCCTCCTCCGTTGTGTCCGACGTAACTCATTCTTTGCACATCCTCTTCGGTGGCGGCAATAACTCAGTCCCTTTCCTCTTCCCTTCATATATCAAGTCCTCCTTCATTCTCCTCCTCCTCCTCCTCCTCCTTCTCCTCCTATACACATTCCCCTCACGGAGGGCCGACCCTCTCCTCCACCCTGGTATCTCCCATCATTCTAGATTTTCAGCTCCCCTCCCGGCCTTCTCTTCAACACGAATGGCTCATCGTGATTACTATTTCCATCTTCATTACCGAGCAAATTAGCGCGTCCTCGATCGGGGAATACTGCGTGTACCAGGCAGGAACAATTAAATTTGGAAAGAACGGGAAGGAAAATCTAATCGGGATGAAAAACACACGCTCGCAAATGATTGCGTTTAGATTAGTCGAATTTGCTGAAATATTATATAAATACTATTGCATGATTCTATCAGTTCTGATGCTATGCTCTGGGAGAAAAATATCACACGGCAGCCCAGTTCCCAGAAACATCCTTTATACGATATTAGATAAAAGGGAAGATGATAGCGCTGTCTTTCTAATTTCATTTCTTGCTCACGTGAGGTAACCGGGAAACATAATTGAAAACACACAAACATCATATATATATATATATATATATATATATATATATATATATATATATATATATATATATATATAAATGTAAATATATATATTACTTTTGAGGTAGGAGTCTCTCTATCTCTCTCTCTCATATATATATATATATATATATATATATATATATATATATATATATATATATATATATATATATATATATATATATATATATATATATATATATATATATATATATATACCTCAGCAATAATTATTTTTAGGCTAAGGATGAAGATAAAAAAAAAGAGTGCAAAGACTTTCATCAAGTTTATACCATTTCTCCCATAAGACTTTAATAAATATAATAAAACTGATCAATTTCTGCTAGGAACTGTACACTGCAGCATTCTAAATTGGGTGCAAACATTTCAAAACTGTGAACAAAAAACCTTCATTTTTCTGCCACATCCCTGTTGGAATTTTAGCAATACCTCCACACCATCTTTGAAAGGAGGAAAAAGCATAATCTTGAAATGAAAGTCACTGTACTATTTCGGTGACGAAGCGGAAAGGATAAGTAACGTGAATAGGATTCTCAAAAGCCTAAATGTCTCTCGATCCTCCTCACAACAATCGCTGATCTAAATTTGATGGGAGGAGAAAAAAAAAGCAGTAAAATTTGGTCCAATTGTCTCTTTTCTTTTGTCGTTTTGGGAGAGGAAAGAAAAGAAGAAGAATCACAGGTAGAGTGAACAGTTACCAAGGATACCAGCTGTAATCAGAACTACAGAGTCCACGCGAAGATAAGCCCGGCTAAGGGCTTCCAGACCACATTTTGTTGAGCAGTTTTAATAACTTTGATTAAGTGGTCGTTATTTATAATCAACTTTCGACCAAATACTGAATTTCAGCGTATTTAATCGTGTTGCTTCGTTGTTGTCTTTTGGAGTATATAAAGTGAAAAATCTATTAAAGAATATAGTCTTCGAAAAAAATTATAAAGCCAAACAGCGTAAAAGATAAATATATTCACTCTGTAGCATTAAAAGAGTGATAATGTGTGTTATCAATAAAAGGCCTGTAAGAAAATACCTGCAAAGGTATGAACCCAGAGTTAACATTTTCCTAATACAAACGGAGAGAACAAAAAAATCGTATGCCTCGATATATCTTGCTCCGGAAAAGCAGCAGAGTTTTCGCCAGAATATAAACAAGACCAGAGAAATGTTCAGATAGCATCAAGGATTTTCCTATCCGCTCTCTTTGTGGTTTTCTGTCGGGGCTATTCAAGATGGCCTCTTTGAAAGCGGCGCCGATCGAACCATTTCCAACCAATATAGTTCATTATATCAGATAAAATCTAATGTATGTCTCCATCACGCTCCTCCCGTTCCTCCTAGAGAGAGAGAGAGAGAGAGAGAGAGAGAGAGAGAGAGAGAGAGAGAGAGAGAGTTATATCCTATCCTGACATGATTTTTACATTTAAGGACCTTCAGAGTGATTTGACAAGAAGCTTTAGAGAAGAGAATTGAAAACTTAATAACTATTAGAAGGACAGAGCCATGTCACCTGCATTATGACAAAAAATAAAGGAAAGTGGCGGGGAGAGGGAATGAATGCTTCGTCCAAACAGTAATATCAGAACCTTTACCTCTTAGAGAACCCGGGATATTAATATCATCTTGTTTTCTTCTGGGACGTAACCCTCCTCCTTAATTGGAAACTTTAGAAGTTTCTGAAAGAGAACCGCTTTTCCGCCGTCACGCACCGTAGCGGGAGCATCACAGAAATGACAAATATCCTTAGGAGTGAAACCCCCGTAAAAAATGGGGAGGGTTGGGGTGGGAGGAGGCGAGAGGAAAGGGGGAACATTAATTATAGGAAAACTGGAAACAACGGAAAGGAAGAGAATGGTCCTCGTTGATAGCAAAGATGGAAAACAAACCGGCTTGTGGCGCAAGACTGTCCTGCTATGAATGCGCAGGCGTGGGTGAGCAGCTGAAATAACCTAATATATGTATGAAGAGTAGGCAAATGCGCACAGCAACACAACTTCAGGACTTTATGCACTTCAAAACCTGTGTGATAAGTTACTTCTGGCCGAACATGGTAGGACTGAACTAAACTCACACTAAAACTTGGTGACTGCAGATTCACTGCATGTTGTGCAATAAGGTATTTTTAACGCTATAAAATTGTTTTCCTTCATCTTTCCCAACTGAATTAATTCTACATTATTATATTATTTTGGTAAATAGAAAGCATATTCTTGAAGAGAGAGAGAGAGAGAGAGAGAGAGAGAGAGAGAGAGAGAGAGAGAGAGAGAGAGAGAGACTTAATATTTATTGCGTTTCCAGAGTGAGTGTTATTTTTGGTCACAGCAAACTTAAATTATATCCCTGTCTGCTCCAAGTTCCTAATGAAAGAAAGCTTTTTTTAGATACAGTATTTATGGAACAAAAGTTCTTCCAAAGTATTGAAATAACAAAAAAAAAATAATAGAAGTAATAATTATAATAATAATGAAAACAATAATAATAATAAAAATAAACTCTTTGAACTAAATATGGATTTCATGACTTCCAGTAACACACTCATTAACCTTTTGCCATATTATTATTCCGTACTGTAGCTTCTTGAAACAGATTCCCCGCTCCCCCGGCGCCCCCCCCCCTCTCTCTCTCTCTCTCTCTCTCTCTCTCTCTCTCTCTCTCTCTCTCTCTCTCTCCTGAAACGGACCCTGGATTAAAACACAAAAGGAAGGAAAAATAGGACGCGAACTGGAGACTAACAATGGGATGGGAAGATTGTAACCGTCATTATTGGATAGTAGGCCATTGGTTCTTTTTATTCAGAAAGCGATTCCAAAATCCATATCGCATTCCTCTCTCTCTCTCTCTCTCTCTCTCTCTCTCTCTCTCTCTCTCTCTACATGTAGGTTTTCGAGAGGTCTGCCTCTCGG
Source organism: Macrobrachium rosenbergii (assembly GCF_040412425.1). Classification (NCBI taxonomy): domain Eukaryota; kingdom Metazoa; phylum Arthropoda; class Malacostraca; order Decapoda; family Palaemonidae; genus Macrobrachium; species Macrobrachium rosenbergii. Next base: position 36,168,473 of record NC_089744.1, read on the forward strand.
ACGCTGTTCGTTATCTGATTTCTTTTTTGGGGGGCAGAACTCCAACAGGTAAGACACGCATTCTTTGCTTTTAGTGTCAGAGCGAATATCGCCAACGCTGGCGATTTTCATGCAGCGTTGATTTCGCCAGTTGGATTCCCCCGGGGAGAGAGAGAGAGAGAGAGAGAGAGAGAGAGAGAGAGAGAGAGAGAGAGAGAGAGAGAGAGGAATTTACATTAGAGAAGATATCGACAAAACTCTCAAAAACCTACGAGAGAGAGAGAGAGAGAGAGAGAGAGAGAGAGAGAGAGAGAGAGAGAGAGAGAGAGAGAGATTTATAACAGAGAGGGTATCGAAAAACTCCTTGAGATCTAATGTGTGTGTGTGTCTGAGAGAGAGAGAGAGAGAGAGAGAGAGAGAGAGAGAGAGAGAGAGAGAGAGAGAGAGAGAGCACCCATGAAAATAAAGTAACCGACGCTTTCAAAAAAGGTTATACACCAAGACCAAGAGACACGAAAACAGCAAATGAAATGGCCACCAAAACACTGGAATGAAAACATATTATTCTTTCGGGAAATTTGCAAAAAAGAAGCGAGTCCCCCAAAACCTAATATCATCATCGCCTCTGCTGATGAGGAACAAAATAAACACGAAAGGGGGAGAGAGAGAGAGCCAAAAAGCTAAAGGACGGACGGAGCGCGAGCGATGAAAAATTAATATGATAACCATTTGCAATGTTAACATAAATGGGAGAGGGTGCAAAGAGGAGTGAGGTGAGGGGAAGCAAGGGAGAGGAAAGGAGTGGGGATGAAGGAGAGAGAGAAAGGGGAGGAGGGGAGAGGGGGCCGGGAGGGAGGATGATGAGGAAAGGTGGAGTGAAGGGAACAAGAGGAGGAACAGAGAAATACGGATGTAAAGGAAAAAGAAAGGTGTTGGAGGAGCGAAGGGGTGGACAAGTGGATGCTTGGAGGAGAATAAGAAAAGAAAAGGAAGGGATGGGAGATGGAAAAGAGGGAAAGAGCAAATGGAGAGAGAAAGCAGACTAAGAGTCGAGAGGACAGTAACGTAAGGGGAAAAGGAAGAAAAAGAAAGAGAAAAATTGAGGCAAGAGGAGGGAAAGGGGGAGAAGGAAGAGGGACTGAGAAACACAATATCCTGAACGAATGAAGAAAAATGTTCAGACAATTAACGAGAGAGAGAGAGGGAGAGAGAAAGAGAGAATTCCCCCGGAGAGAGAGAGAGAGAGAGAGAGAGAGAGAGAGAGAGAGAGAGAGAGAGAGAGAGAGAGAGAGAGAGAACTTTATAATAGAGAGGATATCGACAAACCTCTCGAAAACTTACGTGAGAGAGAGAGAGAGAGAGAGAGAGAGAGAGAGAGAGAGAGAGAGAGAGAGAGAGAGAGAGAGAAGACGAACAAAGTTAGATTTCCGGAGCAAGTGTAAGTGATTCGCTGTCTGATCGGTTGACTGCGAGTTATCTGACGTCAAACTACTCTAAGCGTGTACGAGAGAAAGAGAGAGAGAAAGAAAGAATTACAAACATATATTAAGCGAGCGAGTGTGTTTGCGTTTGTGTGTGTGCGTGTTTGATGTGTGTCTGTGTAAGAGAGAGAGAGAGAGAGAGAGAGAGAGAGAGAGAGAGAGAGAGAGAGAAACTAAGCACCTGACGTCACAATAATTCTTGAGGGATCAGAGAAAACAAAACAACTGCGAGAGAAAATAAAAAGAGAGGAATAACAAAGGCTCCCTCAATCGGAATGAGTGGGTTTGGAGAAAAGCCTGGGGTCGGGGGTGGGGGTGGACAAGATTTCCCCCCTACCTCTGAACGGTTCTACTCAATTGGAAAGCGTTTATAATAATGTTTTCCTTTATGAGAGAGAGAGAGAGAGAGAGAGAGAGAGAGAGAGAGAGAGAGAGAGAGAGAGGCTGAATAAGGAAACGGGTCCCTGGGAGGACACGCGCATGCGAGAGAGAGAGAGAGAGAGAGAGAGAGAGAGAGAGAGAGAGAGAGAGAGAGAGGCTGGATATGGACAAGGGGTCCTGGGAGGGCGTGCGCGCGTGTATGCTTGAGAGAGAGAGAGAGAGAGAGAGAGAGAGAGAGAGAGAGAGAGAGAGAGTTAGGCTGGATAAGGACAGGGGTCCCCAGCAGGCGCGCACGTGTATATATATATATGAGAGAGAGAGAGAGAGAGAGAGAGAGAGAGAGAGAGAGAGAGAGAGAGAGAGAATTATAATATGTATGGACAGTGTTTTCGAAAACTTACATGAGGAGGAGCCAGAGTGAGTTATCGTGGCTATTTCCAGTCGAGAGAGAGAGAGAGAGAGAGAGAGAGAGAGAAAACGCTACTGCCCTGTTTCCAAATCCGCTCCACATGTGATATTTTGTCCGTTGAATCCTTTCTTTTTTCCTCCTCGACTTAAAAAAGACTTTCCGGGAGAAGATAAGAGTGACCAGCTAATTAACCCAGGAGGGAGAGAGACTATTAAACTAAAGATAACTGCAAATAACTATTAAATGAAAATCTCGATCCTTTTACGGTCCGTGGATTTTTCTCTCTCAAAAACTCACTTTCGTAACAGAGGTCACGAATTGGAGAAAGATATATATAGTCTTTGGTATTATAGACAAAGAAAATATGCACATCCAATTTCTAATGAGAAACTGAGGATTTGAGGAAGACATTCTCTCATGATATAATTATGTATAAAAATAAAGTAATTTATTTGACCTGCTCAACACTGCTCAAAATTACGTTATTGCATGATCGTATGAAGCACGGTCACAACTAATGCCCAAACTTTGTCCTAAACTAGAGTTAATAAATATACTACTCCCAATACTGCGTCATAACTTCATTGTCAAATGCAATTAATGTGTTAAACATCAGTTAAGGAAAGAAAATTAAAGACATAATGATATGAAGCATGAAAATTTGACACGAGGGTACTCCCAGGGGTCAATTATTACCGGGGTGGGGTGAGGGGAGGGAGGGAGGGGAGGAGAGGGGAGGGAAGGGTGGGAAGGAAGGGGAGGGGAGGGAGGAGGGGGAGGGAAGGGTGGGGAAGGGAAGGGTGGGAAGGGTGGGGGAGGGAGGGGAGGGGGGGGAGGGGGGGGGGTGAGGTGGGTGGATCTTTTAAGAGTGGATGGTATGATGGACGGCTGTAGCTGAGTGGTACAGCAGTCGGTTCAAGTTTACAAGCCAGTGGATCGCTCTTAGTCTGCCAGCCTACTAGTCAACCCAGCTGTAAATAGTTTCCAGCGTCTGTTGGGGTTGAAAAAAGAAAAGACGCAGGACTTGCAACCCCAACCAAAAAGACTTGCAGAGAAACCAAAGTCTGTATCCTTCTGGCACCAACCGGTCGAAAGGACAAAAAAAAAAAAAAAAAAAAGGCGTATGGTAATATGTACAATTTACAGCATATGATAAAAATAATTCTTTTTAAAACCCCGTGATAGAAAGTCAAATCAGAATACTGAGAAATCTCCGCTGCCAAAATTAAAGCAGAACCAATTTCCATGTAAATGACTGTTCTCTTCAAGTATGAGCTTTAGACATCTGGAGATTGAAAGATAAGGAAAAATGAGGAGAAGACGCTAGAATGTGTACTTTATGACTTATTCATAAACTGATGTATAATTACCATATATATATATTATATATATGTATATACAGTATATATATATATATATATATATATATATATATATATATATATATATATATATATATATATATATATATATATATATATATATATATATATATATATATATATATATATATATAATGTTTACAGGAAGATCAATACGGCAGGCGAAGACAAAGAGGGACTGGAAAAAAAGGCAGGATATGCAAAATGGAGGGAAGAAGGTATGCAAGAACCCTGGAAGAATAAACTGGCATACCAGAAAGTAATGTGCAGAGAGAAGGTTAATGGATAAAATCTAAAGGATCTTAAGATCTTAAAATCCAAAAGGAGAGACTGTCTTAAGTGAATGCAGCCCTGAGCCGATGGAGGGAGTAGTTTGAAGACTTGTTGAATGTGCAGGACTCAAGAAAGGCAGAGCTGAATGTTGCAAGAGAGTTTGAAGGTGTACAGGAAGAAAACCTCGCAGCTGTACTATGTAACAATTATTAGGAGAAGGTGGAATGTAAGTTGGAAGAAAGAGAATATGAACAGAGGTATCAGTAAAAGGAATGACAGGCGTTGCAGCTAGGGGTCGAAATGACGCTGCAAAGAAGCTTGAGTAAGGCCTACAGTGCACCATGTGAGGTGCACTGATGGCACTACCCCCTTTCGGGAGTGGATGCTTGTAGAAGTGATTATAGTGAATGTAAGGAAGGCAACAGAGAAAGGTGCCAGTTATCAGCAAGGTTACCAGTGAAAGAGGCGATAGAGAGGAAGGGCTTTAATATCATGGAGAAGCTAGAATACATGCAATTTAGAGGTGGTAGGTACAATATACGTATGGAGCTTGATGTGATGCTGATGAGCCTTCTGTGTGTATGTATGAAACAGGTAATGCTGTGAAAGTTTAGGGCACAAACGGTTCATCCATGTTTCAGGTGTGAATAGGGCAGCGATCGTTCCTTTTAAGGGGGATTGCTCCAGATTCTACCATTAAGCAAAGAACTTTTGAATGAGTGATATATATATATATATATATATATATATATATATATATATATATATATATAATAGTAATAATTCATTAGGGATGAGGTTGTCAGCTCCATACCCTTGACTCCAGGTGACAATTGAAATGTACCCATTTACAATTGGGTCAACTGGTGGACTACAAACTGAGGTCAGGACACGTATTCAGTGAATGCAAGCCCTGTGATACACCATTAACTACTTCTGCCATATATATATATATATATATATATATATATATATATATATATATATATATATATATATAATAGTAATAATTCTTTAGGGATGAGGTTGGTAGCTCCATACCCTTGACTTCAGGTGACACTTGAAATGTACCCATTTACAATTGGGTCAACTGGTGGACCACAGGCTGAGGTCACGACACATATTCAGCGAATGCAAGCCCTGTGATCCACCACTACCTACTTCTGCTACTATATATATATATATATATATATATATATATATATATATATATATATATATATATATATATAGTAATAATTCTTTAGGAAGGTTGCCAGCTCCATCCCCTTGACTCAGGTGACACTTGAAATGTACCCATTTACAATTGGGTCAACTAGTGGACTACAGGTTGAGGTCAGGACATGCATTCAGCGAGTGCAAGTATATATATATATATATATATATATATATATATATATATATATATATATATATATATATATATATATATATATATATATATATATATATATATATATATATATATATATATATATATATATATATATATATATATATATATATATATATATATATACACACACACACACACACACACACATATATATATATATATATATATATATATATATATATATATATATATATATATATATATATATATATATATAGTAGAAGTAGTTAGTGGTGGATCACAGTGCTTGCATTCGCTGAATAAGTGTCCTGACCTTATTGTCCACCAGTTGACCCAATTGTAAATGGGTACATTTCAAGTGTCA
>NC_089744.1:36184098-36189098 GCF_040412425.1 Macrobrachium rosenbergii
AAACAGATAAATTAACAGATTAATAAATAAACAAAAATGGAAGTAAAATATTAAAATAAAATTTGAATTGTATTAAGGTAGTAATGCACTGGATGTCCGCTGGAACTTCTGAGGTTCCAATTGCGCGACATCCTCTGTAGTCAAGAAATTATGTATGGAGATGTTTACATAGTGCTAACATGTCATGTTGACGAGAATAAAAAAAAACATTCTTCACGCATGCGTAAACCCTAGACTTTGTTTCGCACAGTAAAATTATGGATTTTAAATTGACGAGTTTGATATTTCAAAATCTTTTTCAACAAAAACCTAAGCAACTGTACTTTCGAAAAAAAAAATCACCTGCAGATAAGAAGAGAAGTTTATTACTATAATTTCTACGCTTATTTTTGTTCTTGTTTAATATATTTACTAATTTTATATTTATTTATAGTTTTTTTGGCTTCGACAAGTTTTCTCTGTAAGTTCTCCTAACGACAAAAGAAACAATCAATATTTCTTTTGCTTTTTCCAGTTATTCATTATCGTCTCCTGTTGCATCATTACTTTTTTCCGACTTAACGAAAATTGCAGGCTTACTTCGCTATCTCTCTCTCTCTCTCTCTCTCTCTCTCTCTCTCTCTCTCTCTCTCTCTCTCTCTCTATCTATATATAAATATATATATGTATATATATATATATATATATATATATATATATATATATATATATATATATATATATATATATATATATATATATATATATTACACATTAGATTCTCAGCACCTCTACTGTATATGCCCGGGGCAGGGACCCATTTATAAACTGCGCCTCTCCAGTTATGTGGCAGAACCCACTGATGATTCATTGGCTAAATAAACTAAAGGATAGCTACTTCTTTCTAGCAATCAGTTCCTAGCTGACTAATGCCAGATGACCCTTGCCATGTCTATTGGACTTAAACCCAGGTCGTCCGCCAGGCGTCCGGGGTAGAAGCAGGAGAGACACGGCACTAAAAGTCTTAACCCTATCCTTCATCCCACTGCCAATGGCCTCTGGTGATCCTCCTGAACGAGGTCACAACCTATGCAGGTGTCGACGTACAAAGCAGCAGGTGCCCTTCTCACCGTGAGCTCAGGGCCATAATCCCAGTACTACGAGCTGGAAAGAGGCGAGTGGCAGAATTTCACAAAGGCCGTTGCGTCAAGCGACGTTGGACGTTATGATATGTGCACACACACACACAAACATACATATATACATACATACTATATACAGTACACACACGCACATACACACACATATATATATGTATTAGTTTCAACTACTTTCTAATTTTTACTGCATAATACTTTTCCCTCGTGTATTATATTCTTAACATGTATAAATTTATCATGATATAGTTGTAGTTCCAGTTCTTGCGTCCTCTCCTAGTCTACTTAATGGACCTTGTTTTGATATATACATACAAATATATATATATATATATATATATATATATATATATATATATATATATATATATATATATATTATAAATACAAAATGTGTGTACATGAAAATTCCCTGAGCTATCTGATGTATGCACTGCCAGCCGAACGATCCCATCCTTGGCCTCCATCCCCTCTCCCCTTCCCCTACACCCCATCCTTCCACTCCCCCTCCAAAGAACCACATCCCTGCACCCACTCCCCCTCCACCACCCACCCCGAGAAAGGCAACAGCCTCCTCAGGTTCCCCATTTGGCCTCGATTGCATTGGGTCTCTCTACACGTTTAGAAAGGATTTAATGAAAATCCCGCGGAGATTGGAAGCTCGGTCTCTCGTCGGATTTAGCCGGGTTCGTTTGTAAGCAACTCTTCCTCCCTTTCAGAATCAACTGTAATGCCACATGACAAATTACACGGCATTAGCTCTATCGCCGGTCAACCCACACTGGCTGTGCGAGAAGGGGGGCTGGAGGGGAGGGAGAGGGGAGGGGGACTTTGGAGGGAAAGGTGGAGGGAATAGCGAGGAATGAAGGGAGGGATAAAGACGGAGGGAATAACTGAACGGATAAACGGAGGGCATAAAGAGAATGGCTATGGAATAAAGAGAAAAAATGGAATAACGAAAGTGTGTTGAGTAAACACGGATAAATAAAGAGAGGGAACACAAGCCGGGATAGCAGGAAGGATGGAAACAGAAGAGAGATGGAGGAACTGAGTAGGAAAGGTGGAGAATATAACGAGAAATTGAGGAAGGGATAAAGACGGAGGGAATAACTGAGCGGATAAACAGAGGGAATAAAGAGAATGCCCAGGGAATTCACTGAATAACGAAAACGAGTTCAGTGAACAGGGATAGATAAAGGAAAAACAAGGAAGGATAGAAGGAAGGATGGAAACAGAAGAGAGATGGAGGAAATAAGTAGGAAAGGTGGAGGGTATAACTAGGAATGGAGGGAGAGATAAAGACGGATGGATTAAGTGAACGGATAACCAGAGTGAATAAAGAGAATGGCTAGGGAATACACAGAAAAAATGGAATAACGAAAGTGTGCTGAGTGTACAGGGATAAATAAAGAGAAGGAACACAAGGAGGGATAGCAGGATGGATGGAAACAGAGGAGAGACGGAGGAAATAAGTAGGAATGGAAGGAGGGAATAACAGGAAATTATGAAAGGGACGAGGGAGAACTGTTGGGACAGTAGGCGGGAACAGAAAGGGAGGAATGGAGAAAGGAAAGATAAGTGGAAATAAGGAAGAAGAGACGGGGGATGGATAGAAAAGGAGGGAATAAAAACTGGGATAAATGAGCTTGAACAGACGTGGGGGTGATTAAAAAAGTAGGGGGGGGGGAAGGGAGGGAGGACAGCAGAAGAGAAAGAGGAGGGAATAAGGAGGGATGGATACAGGAAGGGGAATAAGGAGGGAGATATGGAAGGAATAACGGAAGATGAGTGGGGGAATAAGGATGGATATAAGGAGGGAATAATATAGATAGCGAGGACGATGAAGGAACTTTGGAATGCTTGATGAGCAAGGGAAATAGAATGAGGGAATAAAGTGATATAGAAAGAAGATAGGGAGAGACTGAAGGAATAGAGAAGAGATCCGGATGAATGGAAAAATATGAAAATAGGAAAAGAAGTGGTCTGGAATTGCGCAGAAGAGAAAAGGGAGAGAAAATAAAGGGAGAGAAGCGGGAATGTAGAAAGATGGAGAGAAGGGACTTTTTTTCAGGCGTGGAACTGAATTGCCCCCGTAGGGAGGTAGTGCCGTCAGTGCATCTCATACGGTGCACTGTAGGCATTACTTAAGGTTCTTTGCAGCGTGCCTTCGGCCCCTGGCTGCAACTCCTTTCGTTCCATTTATTGTACCTCCTTCCATATTCTAATTCTTCCATCTTATTTTCCACCCTCTCCTAACAATTGATTCATAGTGGAACTGTGAGGTTTTCCTCCTGTTACATAAATAAAACCTTTGCTGTCAATTTCCTTTTCAGCGCTGAATGACCTCACAGGTCCCAGTGCACCTGAAAAGGAAATGCAGAGAGAACAGACAAACAAGAGTAAGGTAGACCAGAAGGAGAAAGAAATAAAGAGGAGCAAAAAAAAAAAAAAAGGAAAATGTGGAAAAGAAAAGTGAGGGGAAACGATTAAATGGTAAAAGAGAGAGGGAATAATAAAAAAGGAGAAACTGGGCAGGAGGGAAGAGTAATGCAAGGAGCATAGGAGACGGCCAATTGAAGAGGAAGGTTTCCCCTGGTACTTCCCAGCAAAGGAAAAGTTTGAATTGACTGCAAATGAAAACCAGCTTTCAGTATTCTTAGAGAGCAGATTAAAGAGAGAGAGAGAGAGAGAGAGAGAGTATTAATATAGATAAATTCTATCACAGAGAGAGAGAGAGAATTAATATAGATAAATTCTATTACAGAGAGAGAGAGAGAGAGAGAGAGAGAGAGAGAGAGAGAGAGAGAGAGAGAGAGAGAGAGAGAGAGAGAGAGAGAGAGCATTAATATAGATAAATTCTACCACAGAGAGAGAGAGAGAGAGAGAGAGAATTAATATAGATAAATTCTATTAGAGAGAGAGAGAGAGAGAGAGAGAGAGAGAGAGAGAGAGAGAGAGAGAGAGAGAGAGAGAGAGTATTAATAAAGATAAATTCTGTGCAAGAATCAAATACCTCAAGGACGAGTTTCACATCGTCGTCTCAAGAGAATGGGGTCAATGAGACGCCATTGCTGCCGTGGTTAGATGTATGAATGATGAATGGGAAACAGAATTGGCTTTGTAAGATTCATAAGGTCAATCTGCGGTCAAATGGGCAAATGAAATATTACTGTTCAGGATGAAGGGAGAAAATCCACAGTTAAATGGAAAGAATACTGTGAAATCATTGAAGAATGCTGCTGTTATAATAACTGGGAAAAAGGGATTGTAAACAACAAGGAAAAATAGTTCTACAAGAGTCATGGGTAAATCTGAAGGTGTAAAATGGGGAAAGTAAAAGGTAAAATGAAAAGCAAAGTAGTTTTGTATGACTCACGGGGGAAAAGTGAATGAATAGGCGAATAGGAAAATTAATGGGTAAAAGGGAAAGCAAATGAGTAAACTAGGAACAATGGGTGATGATTAACATCTTTTGTTTGAGTAAGATTAATTTCAGGGAAGAAAGTCTACAACAGAATCTTGTACTGGGAATTGTAGTGGCTATGTTAAAGCATTTTCTAAATTGTCGAAAAAAGGAATGAATAAATAATATATTAAAATTCATTCGTGACGTGAGTGGATTTAGCACAGAATATAAAATTTTTCCACTTTATTTTGCAGAAATTTAATTCTAATATACACTCACATAACATGTCAAAATAAAAAGTACATCAGATGATCACTAACGCCAATAAAAACTAAAGTATAAATGTTACACAAGGTTATATATATATATATATATATATATATATATATATATATATATATATATATATATATATATATATATATATATATATATATATAAGAGAGAGAGAGAGAGAG
>NC_089744.1:36194098-36221598 GCF_040412425.1 Macrobrachium rosenbergii
TAAAACTTTCACAAGATAAACTGGATCAACTGCCGGGAAAACTGAAAAATATGTAAGCCTTGTTTGGTGAATTGATAATAACAATTATAATTAGATGTCAGATAAAACCCAATCACGTTAGATGACGCCAGAGAGAGAGAGAGAGAGAGAGAGAGAGAGAGAGAGAGAGAGAGAGAGAGAGAGAGGAGCTCACCCATTTAAGAGTTAATCTATTTACAAGCATCGATCAACAGAAAAGAAAGCAAAAAACGAAAACTCTGGAACAAATGATTAATTAATGCGTACGTAATACTGCGAGATAAGAGAGACCGAGCAACACAAAGAGAATCAAGAGACCTTTTGTTTACTTGACTTCAATGTCTCCACAAACGGGGGTATCGTTCGCTGCTTCAACCGACGATTAGACTCCACTCAGGGAGCGTTCTTCGCATCGATGACGTCAGAAGCGAATCTCTCTCTCTCTCTCTCTCTCTCTCTCTCTCTTCATTCCCCTCTTTTGCCAGAGTAAACAGAACCGCAGTCGAATTTCGAGAGAGGGTCCTCCTCGTTAGCTTCATAATGGAGTTTTAAACTTCGATCGGTTGTCTCAGATTTTCGACGGTTCTAATGACTTACTCGCAGGTACGCGCGGACTAAAGGATTAGGAGAGAGAGAGAGAGAGAGAGAGAGAGAGAGAGAGAGAGAGAGAGAGAGCGAATACATTAATAGCATAAGCAAACAGAATACTGAACTTACATGGGTTCTTCCTAATGCGGATCTCAGGGTACCTGCACCCTTCATGATCTTTCGTTTCTTCTTTACATTTGTATATGCTAATACCTCTTAAGTACATGTTTCATACCTGCTATAAACATAAACATACATCAAAATAGAAAAAAAAAAAGTCACAATATCACTTTACAAATAGGCACTTAGGCTACATATCACCTATGACCTTAATTAGCATTTCCCGTGGAACAATACAGATATATTTTAGGCCACCTTTCACACCGTTTCCTCCTTACCTGCCGTGTAAAAACTTATCTGATTTAGTTGGTTTTGTATACAAAGCCATTGCAAAGCCAAGTGGAAAACGAGCTGCATTTTGGATCACGGTTTGCTAGTCCGAGTCTCCTGGGTGCATTTTTTCTTTTATTTATCCATTTGCTTACTTTTTATTTTTTTTTATATATTTATCTATTTATTTATTTATTCTTTAGGATTAGAAACATCTCTGGCATGATGAGGAACAATGTGGGAGACTGCTACCTTCTCGAACAGAGCCCCCCACCCGCATACTATAACGTCATTGTTAGTAAAAAAAACATTCACATACACACGTATATATATGTGTGTGGATATATACATATGTATATATCTATCTATCTATCTATCTATATATATACAGTATATATATACACATATATATATACAGTATGTATATATATATATATATATATATATATATATATATATATATATATATATATATATATATATATATATATATACGAACAAATCTGAAACAAATAGAACCGCAGTTACTGCAAAAAAAAAAAAAGCAACGGAACAGTCAGGTGCTTCTGAGGAGAAAACCGGTTTCAACTCTTTGGAATCTTCATCACGTATCGCGGTAAAAATGGGATACGATATACCGGTACTTGTCAAACTGGTTTTAGTATGGTTACTGTATTTTTTTATCCTTACTCTAGAGGCAGATCTTTTATTACAGGAACTCCTTTTCCGCGGGTCATACAGCAACCCGATGAATGTGTATGAGAAATATTTTTCATACATGCAAAGTTACATTGCACAGATGCTCGGAGGTTAATACTAAAAACACTATCTGACACCATCATTACCTTTGTCTATTTGCTTACGAGTGTACATGAGAGAGAGAGATCTAGAAGTTAATGTTCTTAATACATGTTTTGTTATATTATCACATGCAAAACCTCCCAGGGATACAATTTACTATGAAATGAAAGAAAATGAAAACATATTAACAAAAATCAAACATAAATACACCACAAATAACGCTTGTGTTGGGAAAAGTAACGAAGCAAAATTTGAACTAAAAACCATAACTCTAGTGAAACAACTGCAGTTACACCAAATTCCATGGAGTTTGGTTAACTCATACAAATAATATGGAAACTAAGATGAATAAGAATACAAATAAAACGGAAACTTAGCCATAATCCAAATAAATAAAACGGGAACTTCACCCCAATAACACGGGAACTTCACCGTAATAGAAAAGGCAAATAAAATGGGAACTTGGCGATAATCCAAGGAGATAAAATGGGAACTTTGTAATAATCCAAGGAAATAAAATGGAAACTTAGCGATAATCCACGGAAGTAAAATGGGAACTTAGCGATAACCCAAGGAAATAAAACGGGAACCCTGAGATAATCCAAGTAAATAAAATGGGAACTTAGCGAGAATCTAAGCATATAAAACGGGAAATTCACCGAAACAGAAAATACTGAGAAAACAGGAGCTTCAAATTAATAAAAAAAGCAATTACCAAGGGAACTTAGCGATAATGCACATAAAAACAAGTAAAAAATGCACCGAAGTTTCTTTGGAGCAATAGAATTTTCTGTACAGCCGCTATAGCGCATAGTCAAGGCCACCGAAAATAGATCTATCTTTCGGTGTTCTTGGTATAATGCTGTATGAGATACGGCCCATGAAACTTTAACCACGGCCCGTTGGTGGCTTGGCCTATATCGTTGCCAGACGCACGATTATGGCTAACTTTAACCTTAAATAAAATAAAAACTACTAAGGCTACAGGGCTGCAATTAGGTATGTTTGATGATTGGAGGGTGGATGATCAACATACCAATTCGCAGACCTCTAGACTCATCTGGGGCAGGACAGAAAAAGTGCGGACAGAAAAAAGTGCGGACAGAAAAAAACTGCGGACAGAAAAAGTGCGGACAGAAAAAAGTGCGGATGGACAGACAAAGCAGCACAATAGTTTTCTTTTCAGAAAACTAAAAACGGGAACTTCGGTATGATAAAAAATAAACAAACTGGAACGTCGATATTCCAAATTTATTAAAATTTAACCTTAAATAAAATAACAACTACTGAGGCTACAGGGCTGCACTTCAGTACGTTTGATGATTGGTGGGTGAATGATCAACATACCAATTTGCAGCCCTCTAACCTCAGTAATTTTTACGATCTGAGGGCGGACAGAGAAAGTGCGGACTGACAGACAAAGCCATCTCAATAGTTTTACAGAAAACTAAAACTGAACTTCGCAATAACACGAACAAATCAAATTAACTTAGCGATGGTAAAATAAATAACGATGGAATTTAGCAAAAGTTTAACAGTACAGGAAGTGCGGAATAAATGTAAATTTGAGAGCGAAACGCGGAATTCCGCGAGCAGGTCCGTCGGTAGTATACATGAGCGTCCTCAATCTGTGTAATGAAGCCACAAAGCTGCTGGCGATGAACAATTCCATCCTTTTAAACAAGGCAGAAATTGCACTGGTGGTAAATTGCATTTTTTGAGGGGGGGAGGAAGCTGGGCACTTTGCGTTTCAGCACATATGATTAAATTTACACAACCCCCCCCACCCCTATAACACGCCAGAAAAAAACTAAAAAGAAGATTTATTCCAAAGTGATCATTTGTAAAAAAAGGAAAGAGAAATAAAAATATTACAATTTTTGACAACGGAAATGAAAACTTGAAAAAAAGAAGTACTTTGTTTAATCTTTAAAACAAATGTTTATTGAAATTACCAGAAATTATTTAAAAAGAACGTACAAATAAATTGACATAGGACACGACAATAGAAGAGTAGATTTTTTCTTTTCGTTCAACTTTTAAGACTAAAAGGCTTTTTACCGCCACCACTCCACCTGTAGGTGGGGAGTGAAGGGGGGGGGGGAATTATGAGACGCGTTAGGGAATATGTCTGAACTTCAAGAAAAAAATTGATAATTATTGTCTTTTGGACAAGGAAATGTCTATGAGGATAAAAGAAAACAGATAAATAAATAAAAATAACTTCTGAAAGCAAGGAGATGCTATGATTGTTGAAGAAAAAAGGGAACATTATTTTAACTGAAAAAATTACTCCAATATTATAATCTTTAGCATTACTATTCTGACGAGCTGCATTGTACTAATAATAATTTGGTTAGTGCAATAATAATAATAATAATAATAATAATAATAATAATAATAATAATAATAATAATAATAATAATAATACCCTTGAGTAAATGATTTTCTAACACATAACCACAGAAATTTAATAATAATAATAATAATAATAATAATAATAATAATAATAATAATAATAATAATAATAATAATAAAGCCCTTGAGTAAATAATATTCTAAAACATAACCACAGAAATTGAGAACTAGTTTTCCACAAAATTCGCAAATTATGACAACAACCAAGAGAAGCTGGGAAAGGGACCCCTGTTGTGATCTCGGCTTCCCCCCCAACCCCCTTCTCCTCCCCTACCCCAAGCGCTCCCCCCGCCCCACCTCCCACATAACGTTCAAGAGATTATTGATTGCTTTTCATCCTATGGGGGGTTTGAAATCATGGTGGATAATGTGGGAGATGCTACACGTGCAGCGATGCAGTGAGACTTATTGCATTATTAATCGCGTTGTTTTATTAAGAAGGGATTTCTAGCTTAATTATTCCTTGGGCTTTTACAAACGATTACAGCGCCAACAAATGGTGCACGGACATGTACTAAGAGCAGACACATACACATATCTATATCTGTCTATTTATGTATCATGTATCTACATATACAGTATATACACATATAAAGTATAAATGTGTGTGTTTGTATGTATGAATGTATGTAAGTATGTATGTATGTATGTATGTATGTATGTATGTATGTATGTAATGTCTATATATAATAAATATTATAAATAATAAGCAGAAGTATTTTGAACCAACCCTCCCCTCTCTCTCTCTCTCTCTCTCTCTCTCTCTCTCTCTCTCTCTCTCTCTCTCTCTCTCTCTCTCTCTCTCTCTCTCATTATATAGAATATATAGGCAAGGCTACTGCAAAAAACACTTTATTCTCGAAAACACTACAGTGATTCAGGAATTAGTCTTTAAACGCAGTGCCACACGAACGATTTTTTTCAGCCATATTTAATTAAGACTCGAGCTTCCGAATCATACAGAAAATAACCAATATTTTTTTTTTTTTATGCGGGTGGCAAAATTTAATGGTGCTGCTATTCGTGTCTGTGTGACGTCAGCTACTCGAATATAAGCGACTTCAATTTTGCTCGAATGCAAGAGAGAAAATAATTAAGACGAAGGAAAGATGTTGAAAGTTGCCTGAAAATGCGATCGGGTGGATCCAACTTGCGAGAGAAATTTCAGGCTGTGCCATTTGTCATCGCAAGGAGCCAAACATAAATATTAAGAGAATAATCGGGAAAGTGCTGACTTCGACAAATTCGGATGCGTATTATAAATAGGAGCACGAGAAGGTGATGCATCTTTCAAGTTTATTTCCGGCCAACGTTTCGAAGCACAGTTTTATAGTCAGGGCTAAAATACACAAGTTTTATAAGCAGTTACAGTGAATAAATATGACTCGGCAAAAAGGAGTAATACGAAATCAGACTATGTATACTGAAAATGGAAACAAAACTAGTTAAAAAGTTAAATATACCTTAGTTTAACCAGACCACTGAGCTGATTAACAGTTCTCCTAGGGCTGGCCCGAAGGATTAGACTTATTTTTTGTGGCTAAGAACCAATTGGTTACCTAGCAACGGGACCTACAGCTTATTGTGGAATCCGAACCACAGTATAGCGAGAAATGAATTTCTATCACAAGAAATAAATTCCTCTAATTCTTCACTGGCCTGCCGGAGACTCGAACTCGGGCCTAGCAGAGTGCTAGCCGAGAACTCTACCGACTCGTCCAACGAGGAACTAACAGAACTGGAACCAACCCAATGCCTCAAAGTAAGGATACTGAGTGACCAAGAACAGCACTCGAAGAACTAAGAAACGCCTTACGCGTTAAACAGAGGGGAAGGGGACGACGACTGTTCAGAGATGAACCAGTTGTTTGTCGGGTGAGGACTCCAAAACATAGAGAGAGGGTTCATCGGCAGCTTGCTTTATGATTTCAAAAATTATCGTAGGAAATAAAAGATTTAACACTATTCAATATGTTCCCTCATACTGGAAAATCAGAGAATAAAAATTCAGCACGAGCAGTTTCAGTCTCACAGTTTGTTTCAACGTCATCCAGCTGCAAGAATTGAAAGTAACCAAATGTAAACCTTACGAAAAGTTTGAAGTATTCACTTTATCATCATTAGGAACATCGTTATACGAATCTTTCCCGTTATAATAACTGCCCTGACACAGCTCCAGCGGTGGCGCGCTCACCGCTCAACTTGTTGCCCGAAAAAAGGAGAGAATTAAATGAAGGGCCATAAATTTGAGGATCAGAAGAGATAAGGGCACTCTTCCATGAAACATTATTTCATAAATCAGTGGCATGAAATTTATCAGGCCGTCACAAGAAAGAAAAAATAAAAGAGGGAGAAGAAAAGAAGATTGGGGGAAAAATTACCATTAAAGTTTAAAGGGTTATAAATATGGGGTCCCCAGCACAAACGTAAGAGGGGAAAAGGATCCACTTTCGAACACGAAGTCAATTTCTTGTCACGAAACCTCGACTGATATAGTCTCAGTGATTTCAATGGAGTAAATGAAACAATAAGTACATGAGGCAAATGTTATTTATATTTTCCATTCCTTCATATTTATCTCTTTATCACGTTTTGATATAATTTGTCTTTCTCTCTCTCTCTCTCTCTCTCTGTAGGTTGATTCCATGAGGGTTTTCAGTTGAAGGCTTAAAGAAAGAAAGAGAGAATATATAAAAAGAAACTATTAGTTATACACAAGAAAATAAATAAAAATAACGACACTAAAACAAGCAAGAAACCGATCCACTTCCAGATCCTTACAATAATTTATGGTTTATTTTTTCCTTCACCATTCTTCAGTATTATCCCCTATTTTCATACATTTCATTCCCGACCCTTTATGACTAATCTGCCGTAAAAACGGACCGGAATCACACAGATTTACCAACGATTATAAAAAAATGTCTTTTATGAAATTGAATAATTGAAATGGAAACTAGCACATACAAAGTTTGATCAAAGAAAACAAAATTTTCCTCCTTCTACAACTAGAATCAGAACGCGAGCACGCACCATGAGCACACACATGCATATACAATATATATATATATATATATATATATATATATATATATATATATATATGTAATGTATATATATATATATATATATATATATATATATATATATATATATATATATATATACATACATACATACATATGTACACACACACATATATATATTTTTCAGTAACTTTAAAACCTGATTATCATACACCTATGCTAAATCACGCACACACAGGCGCACTGTCAATGCGTAATTCTGTGGCGGCCAATACTTTAGCATTACAAATTCACTACAGAAAATAACAGAGACGAAAGAAAACGAGAATTAAGAATGACAGTAAAAAATATTATTTTCTTATTATTACTAGTGTAGGTGTGCGGTCAAGGGTGTCGGCATAACTCAATTAATTTTACAACTGCATCGTAATGTAATATACCAAGTTCATTATAAAGTTACGCACATTACTTGCTTCAATTTCAAAGGTTCCTGAATGCTTATTATCGTAGATAAAATGGAATTAGTTACAAGTAAAAATGATCCTTTGCCTTGGTACCATTCTACAAATTAAAACAGTTACAGGTGCAATAACTGAAACTAGTTTCAAATTTAAACATGTAATTTACCCTACATATTAAAAATTTCCGTAATTATCTTCATTTTGCCGTGGCTAGCATAAAGTGGCAATAGAATAAACCTAACTGGAAAGGCACATTACTGAAGAGTCTTATAGTGCAAAAATTGTATGTATCTTTATTCATTTATTTTGGCATACATTTTCTAACTCCAAAGTGTACAATCATTTTATTTTGGAAAGTGTCAACTGGTCACTTTGGGCTTTTTATTGTGTTATTTCCCTTGTGAACTGCAAAGAACTAAAGCGTTGTAGTTTTAGAATGATACCAAAATGATCGGCCTAGCATCAGAAGCGTCTAATCGATGAGCAAGTTCTCTGTGGAGTATCACAATTTTGTTAATTTAATTTTCTTTGCATCCAGATGCTCATTATCCATCATAAACAGCATTAAACTTTTATACCAAAGGAAATGGAATTTCAGTATGGTGTGAAAACACTGATATACCTTTGGAGCTTGATTTTTAGCAAATACATTTAAAGGCCAACTGTAGAAATGTTTTTGCTCTGATAACTTCAACTGGTCATTTTACCTTTGTTGGCTTCTTTTTTTTTCCTTTTCCAAACTGACCATAACTTACGATTACTCAGTTTAAAATGATACCAAAATTAGTATTCGTTTAGGGGACTAACTTGACCCAGACATCCGAAGAACGGTCAGGGAGGAGTTACACACCAAATTATACACACATACACATATAGCCTAGATATACATACATACATACATACATACATACATACATACATACATACATACATACATACATACATACATACATACATACATATATATATATATACATATATAAATTACACTGAAGGGAATATATATCATGTACAATGAAAATTAACTATATACATATATATATAAACATATACGAGTATATATATATACATATACATATATGTATAGATATATGAATGAATTTATATCACATAACCGTGATTTTTTATACTCAGACATTAAGCTACAGATGTTTAATATCCAATTCTCTTTACCTTGGAAATAACACACACATTATATATGTATATATATATATATATATATATATATATATATATATATATATATATATATATATATATATATATATAATGTATACACTGAAGGGGAATTGTAATTGGTAGGTGGTTCGTCATCACATGGGCTCGAACTGCTGACACGAGAACAAACGACGTTCAGTGACATGCCTTAAACCATTCGGCTATAAACATGTGTGTGTATATATATATATATATATATATATATATATATATATATATATATATATATATATATATATATATATATATATATATATATATAAAAATCTGCTCGTCACTTTTTTACTACATGTGTATGTAACAGTCATAACCACAATAATCTCCGAACCTTCCAATTTCTTCACACTCTGGTTATGTCCGTCACTATTTGCTACAACTGTCACGAAGATATACTAGATTTCAAAGAGGATAACAGCGAACTTTCAGTTGATCTGCAAGGCAAGCGCTTCACGACGAAAGGATCAATAACTTCATTTCAATGGAAATCCGAGATAATTTAGATATTAAGACCCAGTTCTCATTCAGAAACGTTAGTTAATCACTGATACGCCACGAATAATTAAGTTGACTTTTCGATTTCAATTATCAGGTTCGCCCAAACGTTTGGATGAAATTTCGACAATAAGGTTTCGGCTTTTCGGACGGACAAACATAAATAAAAGTAATGAATAAATGGTGGTAGTGCTAATACACAAAAGTTAATGGAGGTCACCATACTCCAGTAAGTTTTCCTTCCTCGTAATAAGAAAAAACACAAATCCTTCGAAAATTAAGGTTAACACACGACAAATATGACTAATAATGAAATAACACTTAACGTAGAAAACAACCTAATGGTACCTTCGAATACTGTCATATAAGAAAGATATTACGAGATTAATACATCAAAACCAAACTGTTACATAATAAATAAGTAAAAGAAACGTATGCATTTAAACAGAGGGCCTTAAGGGAAATTATCTGAGAGAGAGAGAGAGAGAGAGAGAGAGAGAGAGAGAGAGAGAGAGAGAGAGAGAGAGAGAGAGGGGGGGTAATTTGTTACAAAATGTATAAGTACATTACAAAGGAATGGTTGTTCACAAAGACACACTCATGAGAAAAGGAGAGTAAAAATAAAATTAAACATTTTCCTCACTGTTCCTGGAAACGGGAAATAACATTGCCAAGTCACCTACAGTTCAAAACATGATGATTTTTTTAACGATAAAAATAGGGTGAGCGCTGATTAGTTTCTGCAGACAATTCTGGCTTCCTCCAAACACAAAGGGTTTCGCTGTACGGTGAATTATAAATGAATTATAAATCGGATAAAAGACATCAGAACAAACTCGACAGCCAGATGCAGACAAGCAGAAGCACCTGGCCTGGGTAGAGTTTTCTGTGCAGCATATATATAATACATGAAACTCTCAGCCACGGCCCATAAAACTCTCACCCGCGGCCCATGAAACTTTCAGCCACAGCCCGGTGGTGGCTTGTGTTCTTGGCACCTATAGCGGTGCCAGACGCACGATCATGGCTAACTTTAACCTTAAACCAAATAACAACTACTGAGGCTAGAGGCCTGCAATTAGGTATGTTTGATGATTGGAGGGTGGATGATCAACATACCAATTTGCAACCCTCTAGCCTCAGTAGTTTCTAAGATTTGAAGGCGGACAGAAAAGGTGCGGACGGACAGACAAATAGCCATCTCAATGCTTTTGATTTACAGAAAACCAAAAGTGGCTACCTAACCACCGACATTTAGTACGAATCAGGTGAATTACACGACAGAAAATTGATCTCTTACGCCTACGATTTCTCTCTCTCTCTCTCTCTCTCTCTCTCTCTCTCTCTCTCTCTCTCTCTCTCTCTCTCTCACATAGCCGCCCCTCCCCACACACACATAAAGTACACACACGCACACACACACAAAAGAGAGCGCGTTCGTTCTTTTGAATCTAGGAATTTCCGATTTCGCAATTTGGGAAACTATTTTTTCGCCGCAAGCGAAAGATGAAAGCGTCATCTTCATAATTCCATTTATGGCTCGCTTTATGTCTAGCCAAACGTTTCGGTTTAAAATCCTTTCATCTGAAGGGGAAAAAAACTGAATTTCCTAGAGCCAAACGAAGCTCCAGAATCCGCGGACTAAAATCCCACACTTCCACGTAAAAATGAACCCACGATGTCCTCTTTCCCCTTTTACATGTATATATATACACTGCATATATATGTACCGGGTGTTTCGAAATTAGAGCCTCCCCTAACCTCCACAGAACAAATGGAAAGTTATGAAGTTTTCTGCTATAGCCTATCTCCAAGTACATTATTTTAAGTTTCTATTAAGCTATTTTTCATTTTACATTTCTTGTATTTTCAGACTGAGTGACGGAGTTAGATACAGTCATGGCTAACGACTCAGAGGAAATCAGATGGATTGACCGAACCCGGGCTATAACCTTCAGAGAGGCCAGGGATGCTGGCGCATCCTTCATTTCACGTTCCTGGATAGCTAAATACGTTAAAAGAGATGAATCCTTTGTTAAAAGAAACTGGAACAAAAATCCATACAAATGTCATCGTGAAAAGAGTGAGAATCTTGAAAGGCCTGAAGTCCTTCCTCAGGAGTCAAAAGACATCATAGCTGAGGCAGTGGGTAGACCAAGAAAGTCTTTACATAAATTGGCGCTTGAGCTAGAAACAAAAAGGGGAAAGAAGAGAAGTTATAGTGCTGTATATTGTGAGTTGAAAAAATCTGGTATCAAGCCATTTCATGTTATCAGCAAGCCCAACATCACTCAGCAACAGAGAGAAGACCATGCATGGTTTTGTGGTTCATTTCTTAAAGATTGTGATGAAGCTGACTTTCTCCATGTTGCCGCATCAGATGAATTCTTCATTTACACAGTCAGGAAGCCAAATCATAAAAATGACATCATTTGGGCTGCAAAGTTGGATGATATCAGCAATGATGTGCGCTATCGCCAAGTTGTGAAATTTCCTGAATGTTTGGGAATTTTTCTCTGTTTCACAGCCAAATAGTTAATGTGGATCATCAAAGAAAAAGGACAGTCATGGAATGGCGAATACTTCAGACAAACTGTGCTTACTGGTGGAGTATTTCCTTTCCTCAAAGATCCTGAAAATGTGTTATCTGTTGAAGAAGTCACATTTTTGCATAAGGCACCATGTTTCAAGGCTCTTCAGACACAGGAGCTGCTTCTAAATAGTGGTATCGATTTCTTCTCGTCAAGTGAATTTCCAGGTAGCTCCCCTGACCTTAATGTGTGCGAAAACATTAGTAGTATCTTAAAGGATCATGTTGAAGCACGCACAGTGAACTATGATGGTATACCAAGCCTCGACGACCTGTGAACAAAGGTGACCAAAGTGCTCAGGGATATGGAGCTTGAGTCTCAGCTTTTTTGCGATTTGCTGAAATCATACCCCTCAAGAATGCAGGCTGTGGTACAGGCAGATGGAGGCCACACAAATATTAAATACTCAGAGAGAAACTTAAATAAATACCTGTTCTGAATTACTTTTGTTTTTGTCCATATCAATTTTAGTTTATGCTATAGAGGGGGCTCTAATTTTGAAACACTCTGTATACATGTATACATATATATATATATATATATATATATATATATATATATATATATATATATATATATATATATATATATATATATATATATATATGTTTTGATAACATATAGTACAACTATTTGGACTTGACGAATCTCACAAACCCTTGAGTTGTGGAATTATTGCCTAAATCTCAATAACTGAAATATATACTGTCAAGCAATAGCAAGAATATTATGCAACTAAAGTTGAGAAGAGAAACAGTCAGAATAAATGCTTTGTGCTTGGGTGAACACAGAATTCAATGAAAGTTATATTTCATTTATTCTTTACAAGCATCATACTAAATAAGATAAAATAAAGATGACAAAAAACGTTAATTTAAGTGAAATAATACTCTCTAATTTGAAAAATATTTATAACACCTATAGGAATAACACGCTCGAACATATATCGAGACTTTGCAACAGAAACAAGCAAATACCCTTAATTTTATGCAACACGAAAATCTTTGCAACATATTATCAGTGTGGGGAAAAAAGCGAAGGTATTTATCTGAGCTGGAGCACAAATGAAAGCAAATTATCGTCCACGTTTCCAAACGAACGTTTGACAACAAACGTCCAAACGTACCGACTGGGAATAAATTTTCATAATCATCCATTGAAAAAAAATCGAGAATTTCAGTAATGCCTGCTGCTTGGAATTACTGGGTACCAAAGCATTCTCTGATCTTTCATATCCATAAAGGTATTTTGCTACACATGCTAACATGCTAATTTCTTCAGCCGTGATGGACAATGCACGGAATTTAGGAAAAAAATGTCCGCCCTAACTGCATTTCGCAATTTTTTAACATATGAGAGAGAGAGAGAGAGAGAGAGAGAGAGAGAGAGAGAGAGAGAGAGAGAGAGAGAGAGAGAGAGAAATCTGATTATCGCGGAAAACTACGTTCTGAACGTTTTGAAGTGAAAAACCAACAATTGTTTTCCCAAGGAAGGCCCATCGCCTGACAACTGTCAAGCGTCAGGAACCTTCACAGGTAGACCAGATAAACCTACCTCATTCTGACAGGTGGATATTGAGGTTACAGCTTTCGTGCTGATTCCTATCATACCTGGGACCAGGTGGGATTGTGGAGGTACAATGTCACGGCAACAGATATCTGTATCAATGAGGCTTTGAGAGAGTACTTGGATGAACTGCATGGGAATTCGGAATTTGTTTATGCTTGCGTGCACACATGCATATGAATCCGTGATTATATATATATATATATATATATATATATATATATATATATATATATATATATATATATATATATATATATATATATATATATATATATATATATATATATATATATATATATATATATATATATATATATATATATATATATATATATATATATATATATATATATATATATATATATATATATATATATATATATATATATATATATATACACACACACACACACACATACACTTGAAGAAGTACCCACACATACACACTAGTATGTGGTGTGTGCCTGCAAAAATAATTGCCAAGCATACTTCAGACTTATCAAACAAAATTTAATATGATACATGAAATAAAAAAAATGGATATAAAATGCAAGTGCCCTGAAATCACAGCAAAACTTGTACGTATAGTAGTAATAATAAAAGGAATAAACGAAGTTGGGAGAGGGACTGAATAGTTTTAAAAATAAGACAACAAGGAAAAAAAGACAAAAGTAAGCAAAGTTTCCAACAGAAATCGTCCGACGGACGAGTGGA
The DNA here is from genome assembly GCF_040412425.1 of Macrobrachium rosenbergii. Classification (NCBI taxonomy): domain Eukaryota; kingdom Metazoa; phylum Arthropoda; class Malacostraca; order Decapoda; family Palaemonidae; genus Macrobrachium; species Macrobrachium rosenbergii. The sequence goes on from NC_089744.1 coordinate 36,208,385, forward strand.
AAAAGCCCAAAGTCATCATAAAATCGAGAATGCTTCCGGAAGAAAACAGTAAATGCACTGCACGTCAACGTCCACTAGAGGAATGTTACGACGTCAGACCTAAAAAACTCACACGAAGGCTTCCAAAGGAATACACGACGGGAGGGCATTGCGCCAGTGACCACGAGAAAAGAATCGGTTGGGAATACAAGTGGCTGATCCCGTACAGTGAGGTTGAAGCACTTCAAAGGTAAGGCTTCTTTTATAAGAAAACCTCATCACTTTTACAATCTTACAGAAACCCCATCACTGCTGAACACCGAGGGGACCTCGTCACAATTCAACCTTATATAAGGAAACAAAATAGATGCTGATTCTTACTCAAGGTTCGTAGTTAATGGAGTTGATGACAGCAATCTACGTCGTATCATTGTACTTATTATTTAGTACTGTATTCAACATATCTCACAACAAATAACATCATAATGATTGCCTCGCCTGACTTCTCCATTCTGTCAGATAGAAATCTACATATACTTGGAACTCTGGATGATTTAACTTCAAAACATTCATTCGCTATTACTTGACAAAAGTACGTCATCGCCCTTTTAGAAGACGGATCTTCAACACAATAACGTGAAGTTATCTAAGCCTTCTTGACTTTCCAGGACTTTTACTATTTATTGCCGCCGTTCATATAATAACAACCAGGGTAATTTAAAATTTCCAACAAATATTTGTTAATATTTTGATATCCTAAAGATAGGCGTCTATTAGGTGTGAGGACGTGGCAGCCCTACAGCCCCCCGTAAATAAGAAGCAATCGGTCAAAGTGGGATCCAAGACTGAGCGGTGGAGAATTCAGCTCATGTTATCTGGGTGCGTGGATTGCTCCCTGTTTACCGTCCACAGTCCATCCAGCTGAAAATGGGTCCAAGCGTCTCCTGGGGTCAAGATAAATATGCGTGGGTATTGCAGCCTCACCCGTAATGACTTAGTGAAAAACCAGAAGCATATACCCTTCTGGCGCCATCCCATCCACAAGGAAAATGAAAGTTTAAGGTGAAACATAAAACGATTAAAGGTAGAATTACCGTAAGTATTACTGCTATTGTACGAGTAACTACTTCATCCTTACTGAATATATGTTAAAAGTAATTATCAAATTTCGCAAATTTGTGCTTTATCAACACCATCTACGGAAAAAAAAATATACAAAACTATTAAGAAATTCAAGATTACACATTAAGAAATGCATGTGTACGCAGTCTTCAGTCCAGAACTCAGTGCGACTAAGACTTACAAATCTGGGAAGAAACCAGAGTGTTCGAGGGCTGTGACATCCAGAAACGAGTGTGATATTTTGATGAAAATTCCACACAGCATTGACTTGAGAAGTTACCGATTTTGTGACTAAAACCAACTCAACGCGGGCTGCTGAGTTTTCATAAAAGGGAACTTCGAGGTAAGGAGCAGCTCTTTTCCACCAAGTGTCGGCGCCTCGAGTTATCTCTCGTGGGTAGAATTTTACTGCTGATTTGCAACGTGGTTATCGTCAGCATCCACTTTGAATGGCCATGTTTCATGGAGGCATTTTTCATAAGTAACCGGAGGTGTATATACTGGCAGATTGTTTTTGAAGTACTGCAATAATGCAGAGGAAGGCATCTTTGTGCAATAACACTCTTTAATAAAATTGGAACAAACTAATTTGATCCTTCTTTTGAAATCGAAATCAAATTAATTTCCTCCCGACAACCGTATTTACGTATATTAATCATTCACGTAACAGTACCCTTACAAACACATATGGTCGTAAACTGCATGCATGCGTGCATGCATACATACATACATACAGACACATAACACTCATATATATGTGTATATATATATATATATATATATATATATATATATATATATATATATATATATATATATATGTATGTGTGTGTGTGTGTGTGTGTGTGTGTGTGTGTATGCTTAGAAATCGCTTATATACTTCAGTATATAAAGCGAATCCCACAAGAAAATAACAGGCAGAAGTAAAATAAACGTGAAAGAGCTTGGTACTTCTGCCTGTCATTTTCCTGTGGGATTTGCTTTTACATATATATATAGTATATATATATATATATATATATATATATATATATATATATATATATATATATATATATATATATATATATATATATATATGTAAACAGACAGACAGACAGACTGATAAACAGATAGTGTGTCTGTGTGTGGATGCATCTGCTCGTCCAAATGCTCACACGAACACACGAATATGTCGAAATGTATATTTGTGCATAATAGTTCTGTCGCATTCAAACTGAGCCCATTAAAAATCGAAGCCGTTTCTCCTGCACCCAAGAAGTTTCCTGGAATCCAGCGAAATGTTTCACGAGTTCCAGAAATATGCGCGTCACACGAGAGGTGCATCTTTCTTTCAGTGATCTTCCTCCTCATGCTTCCAGGAAAATCTTCTTCAGGAGGGCTTTATCAGGGGCGGCTTTTCCACCGGGAAAACACTTTATGTTTTAACATGCTCCCGCGCCTCTGCAATTTTAATGGTAGCTGGAATTGTATCAGTCATGACCTGTTACCTGATTGAGCAAGACAGAACATGGGAGATGATTTCCAGCGTCGTTACCTTTTCAAGCGTCAATATTCGTTTAAGGAAACTAGCAATGTTTCCAATGAAGTACAATATTCGTTTAAGGAAACTAGCAATGTTTCTGATGAAGTACAATATTCGTTAAAGGAACTAGCAATGTTTCTGATGAGTACAATATTTGTCTAAGGAAACTAGCAATGTTTCTGATGAAGTACAATATTCGTCTAAGGAAACTAGCAACGTCTCTGACGAAGTGCAATATTCGTCTCAGTAACTAGCAATGTTTCTGATGAAAAGCAATGTTCGTCTAAGGAAACTAGCAATGTTTCTGATGAGTACAATATTCGTCTAAGGAAACTAGCAATGTTTCTGATGAAGTACAATATTCGTTAAAGGAAACTAGCAATGTTTCTGATGAGTACAATATTCGTCTAAGGAAACTACCAATGTTTCTGATGAAGTACAATATTCGTCCAATGAAACTAGCAACGTCTCTGATGAAGTGCAATATTCGTCTAAGTAACTAGCAATGTTTCTGATGAAAAGCAATATCCGTCTAAGGAAACTAGCAATGTTTCTGATGAAGTACAATACTCGTCTATGGAAACCAGCAATGTTTCTAATGAAGTACAGAGTTAAAGCAATAACTTTGTCACTTTATTTTATATGAAATAAAAACAAATTTAATAAAGAACTGATATAAGGTATAGACCATCTTTAGTTATAGGCATAATTTGAAATACCCATGGTTAACGTACCAGAAATATAAGTAATGACACATTGTAAATATGAGACTATATAACAGATATTAAATATGATTGACGAAATCAGCTTAACTGAAAAAAATATAGCATAAAGTCAGATACAATTCTCCTCTTGAGCAGTCCTTTGTTTCAAGTCAAGACTGTTATGCATGTCATGCATTGAGAAAAAACATACGCATTGAACTGAAATAAAGGTCCATTCTGCAAATACTAATGATCTCGGATTTTCAGAAATTTATTGTCTGTGGATACATTATTCTCATCGGGCGTGGCACATGCAATTCAAATGACCACTGGATTATTAGTAAGCCATTTCATCATCATTATCATCGTTTTTAGAACTGGTGACTAACTCTAATGCTCGATGAAAATTCAGATTTTCTAAGGATTATCCTCTGTGACAGAACATTATCCAGCAACCATAGAATTCATGACATCAAACATTCAGCCCAAGGAATGACTTACAATTAGAAAAAAAAATCAGGCTACCCCGAAATCCACTAGAAAAATCCTGCTGAAAACAAGTGGATCGATTACATACCAACCTAATTCAGCACACTGTGAGTAACCAAATAATTTTATATGCGCACATTCCGCCACCACCTGTTTAAATTAATTTCATATTCATACTGGGTTGTGACGGGTACGAAGTTTGTTTGCAAGCGGCAACCACTTGCTATTCATCTGTATGACGTAAATTATAAGGAATGCTGCACAATGCCCACTCTGGTATTGCGACAGAAAAAAAACTCCAATTAAGAAAAGCTTGATGTTTCGTGCAGCGTTTACCCATCATCATTAGTATGCTTTACAGTATAAGTATCTTTCTTCATTAATTACGGGTGGATAGTCGTAAGTTACCGTCATTTGCCAACAACATATCTGAATAAGTTCTGTGAGCAAGGTCAAAATTGTAAAAGAAAACTTATACTTGTATTGAAGTTAAGGAATTTCTTATCAAACTTTCTCCTTGTTCTCCTATTTCTTAAAATACTATAAAAACTGACACCTTTATACGTGAGGTGACGTGCTATGTTTCGTCACCATAATGTTAAGAGAGAGAGAGAGAGAGAGAGAGAGAGAGAGAGAGAGAGAGAGAGAGAGAGAGAGAGAGAGAGAGAGAGAGAGAGAATTTTCTTCGTAAATTTTCTGGGGTTTGGAGTAGTCAAGTATCGAAAAATGGATACACATACCCGTAGAGTTATTCAATATCACTACCACACAATTATCTGGTAATCATCTTACTCTCTTTTGAGGACAATATCAACAACGAAAAAGAAAACAAAATATGAATAGGATTATTTAAAAACTTCAAATGCAATAAGGGGAAAATACACTATGTACGGGCAGCTCAGAGAGAGAGAGAGAGAGAGAGAGAGAGAGAGAGAGAGAGAGAGAGAGATTCTCCTGGGGATCTAAGTGACTTATCATAATTACCAGGGTGTTAAGCCTTCTGGGCTTAAATAAGGATTTCCAAACTGGAAGGTCCAGGGCTACCTCGGTAAGAAGAGGGAACGCGTCTTAGATTTGTTCAGAAAGCTGCGAGTGACAGCGGTCTTCCCTACAACAGACAGGTTGCGAAGGCGCAAAAAGAAGGCACGCAACGTCATTGCAAAGGCAGGCTGCCATTGAATCGAGAATCGGACATTTTGGTGGAAAATCATCTTTGCACGGTAAAATGTAAGATTAGCATAGATTTTAAGAAAAGTCTGAAAGAGTTTGGAATGAACTGAATTTGTGGCAAATATTTAAAATATAAAACTATGATATTGTTACCTTCGCAATTCTTCAAATAACTGCAAAGGTAGGCTTCTGTTGAATCGTGAATTGAGAATCAGACACATTGGTGGAAAATCGCCTTTATACGGTATAATATAAGATTACCATAAATAAAGGATAAGTTCCAAAGCATTTTAGTTTGTGGCAGATATCTGAAAAAGAAAACTATAACACTGCATCATTAAACTGAATATATATATATATATATATATATATATATATATATATATATATATATATATATATATATATATATATATATGTGTATATATATATATATATATATATATATATAAACACTGATTGTCCTCGACCCCACTGTTTAGTTATTAACATTATTATTTCTTACGCCATACTATCAAAAATGACGGTAACAAGAAAATATGAAATTTGGTATATATGGCCCAGCGCTGAACCGTAGAGGCCATTCAGCATAAAAAAAAAACGGTAATTCTCAACACCTTGGAGGTCACGTACCGTCGCCAAGCTCAAATTAAAGTGACTTTATTCTGCATACTTACACAGGTGCTAAGGGTGACAGACTGACTGTTCTCGAACAGGACAACGGAAATTCTGAAAGTGGAGGTTATTGCACGAAGCCTATCGAAGTTACGCACACGGAAAAAAATATAAAGCTACATATTGCCTTTCATATTATGAAATTATCATTATAAAAAAAAGCTAGATCAGAGTTTACTTCATGCTTTCTAAGGATATCTTGAATAAACTATTAAGAGAAAAAAATATTTACAGATAATATGAACAAGCGATTTAATTCTTACACGCAGACACACTCATAATATATATATATATATATATATATATATATATATATATATATATATATATATATATATATATATATATATATATATATATATATATATATTTGTATATATATTTGTATATATATATATATATATATATATATATATATATATATATATATATATATATATATATATATATCTACTGTATATACAATATATGTGTATATATATATTATGTATATATATACATATATACATATTAATTGTAAAACTAAATTGAATCCGAGCGCTGAATCAGGCCCAACAGGGACAATTACGGCAAAACAAGACTGGCACTGAATAATAAAGGGAATTTCATGGAAACAAAAAGAAAACAAAAAAAAAAAGGAAAAGGAAAAACCTCCCCACTCCACGCAGCATTCTCTGAAAACCTGCGTCAATAGAGAAAAGCTAAATTAGTCATCAGCTGGACGAATTTTTTATCAACACGCTCGAAGCAGCATCATCCTGAGAGAGAGAGAGAGAGAGAGAGAGAGAGAGAGAGAGAGAGAGAGAGAGAGAGAGAGAGAGAGAGAGAGACTGCAGCATTATTTACAACAGCGGATAATTATTACTCTTTTCAGTTAATACCACTTTACTAGCATCGAGCCTCCTTAAAAACGTTTCTTTGTCTATTTGCCGCCAAACTGGTTCACAGTCGCGAAAATAATTACCAGCAAAAAATCTCTTATGCGATTTTCCGTTCGACCGGCGCTTCTATCGCTCCTCCCCAAACAAATCCTGTCCTATCCCACTCGTACCTGTTCTATAAAACAGAGCGTCAGCCTGAGAGAGAGAGAGAGAGAGAGAGAGAGAGAGAGAGAGAGAGAGAGAGAGAGAGAGAGAGAGAGAGAGAGAGAGAGAGAGAGGCTAGCTTTTCAAAGGAATTCTTTTTACACTGATAATCAACTTTCACGGAACCGCTGAATAATCCCATTCAAACGAATTTCAGGTTCACCGTGTGCTCTTATGGGTAGACAACAGAGGCGATAACTTTCAAGAGATTAGTCTTTCAGGAGGAGGAAATGATAAATTCAATTAGACACATTGATTTCTCTTCCTGGAAAAAAGCAAACGATTATCTGTTACTGGAAATAATTAATCGAAATGCACGCCACCGATCTCTTTCGAAAAAATGATGCTATCAACATCCTTTAATACCACAAGAGAGAGAGAGAGAGAGAGAGAGAGAGAGAGAGAGAGAGAGAGAGAGAGAGAGAGAGAGAGAGAGTTTGATTTATTAAAACTAAAATGACTGAATATTGAAGTACTTATCAGTTAAGGGAACCCAGTACTAGAAAGTGTTGTGCATATTCTTATAAATCTAACTGCCAAAAAATGGTAAATAATTCAAACCATGCTAAAAGGAGTCCACTGAAGATATATACTGTATATATACACACACACACACACACACACACACACACACACACACACACACACATATATATATATATATATATATATATATATATATATATATATATATATATATATATATATATATATATATATATATATATATATATATATATATATATATATATATATACACTGCCTAGGACGCCGAACTTACGAAAGTTCAATGTTTTGCAACGGCCCCCAAAATAAAAATCTTCTTGCTTAGGAAAATACACACCACTCGGGAATAAATGCAAATACAAAATGTAGATATCAATATTATTATGCAGTAAAAAAAACAGAATCACAAAGCTACAGTAACAATCACTCAGGATAAGAAATTATCACAGGAACACTACAGGTATGCGAAATTACCCGCACGGAACTAGAAAAAACTTTTCCTTATAAATCATGACCAAAACGATTGGAATAAAAATGATTAATCAAGCGGAAGACTTTTAATTAAGAATGATTTATGCCGTAGGAGCCCCGATATCAGACAGTTTCCCAGAGGAAGAATTCCAATCCTGTATTTTACAGGTGATTTATAGCATTGCGATTTGAATGTGATCAATATCTATTTTCCCATGAGATACATTTGCTTTTTAAGAGTACGTCACTGCATACGTAATTCGGTGCGAACAATTGGAATTCTTATTGGTTATAGAGCTTCAATCTCTTTTTTAGTTTTCTGTAAAAGAAAACTATCGTGCCGGCTTTGTCTGTCCGTCCGCACTGTATTTTGCCAGCACTTTTTCTGCCCGCCCTCAAATCTTAAAAACTACTGAGGCTAGAGGGCTGCAAATTGGTATAATCATCATCCACCCTCTAATCATCAAACATACCAAATTGCACCCCGCTAGCCTTCGTAGTTTTTATATTATTCAAGGTTAAAGTTAGCCATAATCGTGCTTCGGGCAATGATATAGGACAGGCCACCACCGGGCAGTGGTTCAGGTTTCATAGGCCGTGGCTCATACAGCGTTATACCGAGACAACCAAAAAACACACCTATTTTCGGTGGCCTTGTTTATAGGCTGTAGCGGCTATACAGAAAACTTGATTGCGCCGGAGAAACTTCGGGTCATTTTTACTTGTTGCGTTTGAAGTTGATATACTCAATCACTACGGATAAAAGCAATGGTAACTGATAAAAGGGTAATATAGCGGGTATCATTTTTCAAGTGAGCAGATTAAAGGTATATCTACATCATTATCCGAAAGTAACGTAGAGCAGGTATGTGGAGAGATTGTACGTACAAAATAATCTAATGTTTTGTATTCAAACCGATGTACAGATGCTAACAAAAAATAGTTATTTTTACAATGACTAATATAAAAGAGTCTACAAAATACAGCATCCTGCGCGAAGAGGAAGCTTTGCGTTTAATCAGTACTGGTTCAGAGAGACACAAGTATCACAACTGATTGCAGGGCAAGGCTGGATTACCGCAGATAATGACCTATTACACCTAATGAGCGTATGTTTCAATCACAATATCGATTAGCACTTCCATTTCGAGACAAGTACCGCAACTGATTGGTTAACAAGGCTGGATCACGATATGTAAGAATCTGGTATATAATGATCGATTACATCAATCATTATATCGGTAATTATCTCCCATTTTGAGGCTGCGAGAGACCTAATCGCAAAGCATTATCCTCTTCACTAGCAACGGTTGGGTCGGGCGCATAATGAGCATGACAAGAATTCATTAAAAAAAATTTCCTAGGGATACCCGAGGGATATATTTTGAATCCTACAAGGTTAATAGTGATTAACAAGGATACGCCAAATAATAAAATGTAAAAAAAAAGAAATAAAAAATCTTATTATGCTGTTAAAAAACAATGAACATTCTGGAAATTCTGATTATGCTGTTAAAAAGGAATGAAAATGATAAAAACTCTAATTATACTATTAAACAAGTAAAAAATGAGCCGAAGTTACTTCCGCGCAATCGAGTTTTCTGTACCGCGTAAAATGCTGTATGCAAGTGTCAGTCGCGACCCATGACACTCTCAGCCGCGGCCCATGATATTTTCAGCCACGGCCGTGGCATGTGTTCTTGGCACCCATAGCGGTGCCAGACGTACGATCATGGCTAATATTAACCTTAAATAAAATAAAAACTACTGAGGCTAGTGGGCTGCAATTTGGTATGTTTGTTGATTGGAGGGTGGATGATCAACATACTGATTTGTAACCCTCTACCCTCAGTAGTTTTTTAAGATCTGAGGGTGGACGAACAGACAAATAGCCATCTCAATTGTTTTCCTTTACAGAAAACTAAAAAAAGAATGAAAATTCTGAAAATTCTGATTATGCTGTCAAAAAAAGAATTAATATTCTGATTATATTTAAAAGAATGGAAATTCTGAAAATTCTGATTATACTGCCCGGCATTCTTATAAACTGTTGAAATGCTGAAGCAAAATTCTGGAGAATGTGTATGAGACTACGAGCAAAATATTTACTCAGTCACATCTAGTAATCATGATAATTCTTCAGTGTGACAAGTGGACATTTAACAATTATTCTACATCTACAATAAATAATAGATATTTAACAATTATGATACATTTGAAATATAAAAATGTTTAAGGCTTCTGTGAGATGTTCTTCAACTCACGTTAGCCCACGGGACAATTACACTTCTTAAGTATGCCGAAATCAAGTTTTATGCTTACTGAAAGTAAAAACAAATAAGCAACGCTCTAACGCTTTTATTCCCAGTTGGAATTCATAATGAAATTGAAACATAATCCCCGGCCAGAACTTAAGATGGTACTAAGCATCATTCAGTAAGTCGCTCCCAGATAATTAGGTGGAGATTGTGAGCCTTCGTAATTTCTTACACATACTTCTTTCGGCTTGTCTAGACGCCTCTCTCTCTCTCTCTCTCTCTCTCTCTCTCTCTCTCTCTCTCTCTCTCTCTCTCTCTCTCTCTCTCACACACACACACACACACACAGAGTAAGCAGTTTTATTCAGCTTCAAAGATGTTGCTATCCAATATACAAGCACACATTCTCTCTCTCTCTCTCTCTCTCTCTCTCTCTCTCTCTCCCTTGTCTGTGACTTTCTGTCTGTCTTTCTCTCCTTCAGCCTCTCTATCTATCTAACTATCTGCTTTGTCGTGATTTGCCTCTTTGAAGGGCAAACTTACGTGAGGTTATAATCCCTATGCATAGCCTAGAAGGTCAAAGAATTCGAACTGGATGCTCAACAACACTGTCAAATCCCCACACGACCCACAACACAATGCTGTTGTCATAATGTATCCAGAAAACAGTATAAACAACATCGGCCCTTTAGCTAAGACATTCGGTTTCTACGGAAACTTATTGCAAACAAATATCGGATTTATTTTCAACACAGAAATTCTTAAGATTTCACTTTTACATTCACTTTCACAAATGCCATAGGATAAAATGGAATTTACTCGTAATGAGGGAAATCTCTCCACTAGTTTGTGAATGGAACGCGAAAGTGTGATTTTATGACGCTGTATATATGTAAATACGTATACATACACACACACATATATATATATATATATATATATATATATATATATATATATATATATGTATACATGTATTTGAATATAAATACACACACATATATACACACACAAATATATATACACATACTTATATGTATGTACATATATATATTATATACAGTATATATATATATATATATATATATATATATATATATATATATATATATATATATATATATATATATATATATATATATATATATATATATATATATATATAACGTGCGTAAACAAGAATATAACCAGAAGAAACAACAACAGCAACAACAGGAATAATGACAATCACTTATTTATACAAGAAAACTGAGAACTATTGATGTTGCTAAACACGTCATCCAAAAATATTCCGGAGAAAGAAAAGACAACAACGGGAAATGTGAAAAGTCTACGAATCCCGGACATGAGATCACAAATAACTGTTCACTTTTCTGCAAGCTATCGTTGCCCCGAGTGTATGATGCATCAAATAGAAACCTATTTTGGGGACCAAGTGTCACCTTAAAGGTGAACTTTGATGCATGTTTAGTTTGCATCCAGTTGACGATGGTCATAATAGAAGCAATACTAGTGGAATTATGAAACATTCTGTAGAACTGGGAAATCGTAATTGTTGTACAGTTATCATTACCGTTACTGCTGCTTATAATAATAATAATAATAACAATAATAATAATAATAATAATAATAATAATAATAATAATAATAATAATAATTATTATTATTATTATTATCAAAATCATCATCATCATCATCACTGTTTTGAATAATTAATCCAGCGTCCTTTCGATGTCAAGATACATTAAAATATACACTAATTCTACATTCACAACTTATCACTGGTATCAAATGTTTTTTTTGTTTATTCTGGTAAAACTAAAAAAAATACCACGCATAGTTCCCCATAAACAAAGGTTAGAAAACAAGATTTTTCTCTAATACCGACCTCCCTTCTTCGACGTATATCATGAGAGAAGAATCTTAATAAGACATTTTTTTTGTACGAGATCAAAGGTCACGTGTATAATTTACACTACCTACGAGGGAGCCCATTATCATACCAAGGGCAGAGTTAGCCGATTACCGAACGTACCAAAATTATCCAGATGCTAGAGAGCTGCTGATCACAAGCCCTCATTGATTTGCTTATATAAAATATTTCTGTAGAAAAACGTGGAGAAAATATAATTTACCTCATTTAAACGTTCTTTCTCAGGGCCTTCCACCTCTCTCTTTCAAAAAAAAGGTGAAATATAAACACAACTGTACTTTCATGTAAGACATTATACGATTTACAGTCTGTCAATTAGTCACTGACAGACCAAAATTTTCATATGTAATAAACTGCAAAGACGCAATTGATATTTGCAGAGATAAACTACAAAGACAGTTAATGTCTGCAGAAAGTCTTCCTGAAATGTGAAAAAAAAAAATTCTATTCCTCCATTTCCTCCTTTTCTCTTCTTCTTCTTCTCCCTAGCTAACTGCTAATTTAAATTGATGCTGGAAGTTCGCAACAGCAGCGTTGAGAATTCCAACAACGGTGGAGACAGAATTCCACGATGGAAAAAAATGCACAAAAGTAACTTTGGAATGACTGTAACTGGTACGTGTCTTGCGTCTGAACTGGGAATTTTGTGAAACTCCTTTCATATGTGCTGTTATAAGTTTGTTCTTTCAATCTACTATAATTTGTTGAAAAATAAATTTGCTCTTGTGAATGAGCTTAAACATCATAAAGAAAAGTCAAGTGAAATTAACTAGAAAATACCTTAATAAAAAGAGATAGAATTAAAAAGTTACATTTTATGCACAGTACTTAAACAGAGAGAATTTCACATAAGAAATCTATAGTAAATTCTTCAGGAAAAATTACTTCTTCATACATAATAGAAGGTAATGTAAGAAAAAATCCTGAGCAAAACATAATCTTGATCTGTACAAAAAGATATTATAATCTTTAGACAAAATGAAATAATTTAGACTCTTTCTTCTCATTACAACTCCTTTGCACTGATTGTGATTTGTACCATCGTCTAAGAGTTGCATGGGCACTGTGCGTGAGAGTACGCCTGTGTTTGCGTGCGCACCCGCGAGCAAGAAAGAACTAGGGGTGGCCAAAGAGTGTCCTCCAAAAGCTCTTGGCGACAGCAGAAGTTCATCCCCATGCAAATTCTGGAGGGATGAAAGTTTGGGGAAGCCTGGATTGCGACTTCGATCAACAGCCAACGCCAACTATATTCGGCTTTATCTGTCTTAGCTAACTTGGAAAGGCTCGAGTTATTGG
>NC_089744.1:36229098-36254098 GCF_040412425.1 Macrobrachium rosenbergii
TATGTATATATATATATATATTATATATATATATATACAAACATACTTACATATGTGTTTGTGTGTGTGTGTGAGTTTATGCACGCCCTACTGATAAAGCGCATTGATAAAATTGGGAAAACAGGCGCAATCTGGGAACGCCCGAGAGTCACAAGGAGGATATGGAAGAAGCAAACGTGTAGCGACTTTTTTTTCTTTTTTTGCAATACGAGGCACATATCTCTTACCCAGGTTTAATACCGCAACCTTTGACAAAGCCCTGACTACACAATGGATCTTCCCGTCGGATTACCAGCCTTTGAGAAACCTTCCTACGGGGGAGAAGTGGGGAGTTGGCACAAATATAATCCAAAGGAAGATCTGCTGGCTTCAGAGTTTCGTACCAATTACGTAAATTCTCGAAAGGGGTGACAACATCTTTGATGCTGAATAACACTACTTACTGCATGTGTGTGAGAGAGAGAGAGAGAGAGAGAGAGAGAGAGAGAGAGAGAGAGAGAGAGAGAGAGAGAGAGAGAGAGAGAGAGATCCAGTGTTTTAGGCAGAAATACGGGAAAAATACTGCGTGGCAACGAACGTCATATCTGTAGGTTCATTCCCTTGAATTTATAGAGCCCAAATCCCTCCACAGTCACATACTGAAATTCTCCCGATCCTTCTTACGACTCTGGCATCATTCCTATCCATCCTCGATACACTCTTTCTACCTCAACGGCTCTTCTTTGACACTTGCTTATACTCTTTAAGATTCTTCAGCTGAACCAACTTTGACGCTCCACATCCTTCGTTTGACCTAAAACACTACATATTCATTCTTTGACCCTGAGACTCTACATATTCTTCTTCGATTTTGATTTTCTCCAGTTTCTCTCTAGGATCCTTAAACTCTCCAGATTCTTCCTGTGACCCTTAAACACTCCACATTCTTTCTCTAACCCTGCACCTTTCCAGATTCTTCTTTACATCCTGAAACTTTCAAGTTTCTTTTTTGTTACTGAAACACTCCATATTCATTCTTTGGCCCTGAAACTCTCTGAATTCTCCCTTTGATCCTCACTCTCTCCAGATTCTTCCGTTGATCCTGGAACTTTGCAGTTGCTTCCCTTAACCCTAAAGCACTCCATATTCCTTCTTTGACCCTGAAACTCTACTGATCGTACCTTTGTTCCTGGACCTCTACAGGTTCTCGGAGTTGCCGAAACGTAGAAATGTGGCCTCCGGTGCGGAGTTTTGATAATGATCGGATGCAGAAGCGGTTTATGGTCTGCCACACCAAGTGTGGAAAAAATTTCCACATGCTTTTTATGGGTTTATTGTGGTCAGTATATTATTTTCTCATATTACATGATTCATTTACCTATATTCTCGGTCATTTGCATATTTATATATATGTTTATATAATAACGACTGAATAAAGAGCCATCAAAGAATGGCTGTTTATGCCAAATCATGCAGCAGCAGAAGTCGATCAAGTGATGTCTTGACTGACACGTCGAATGCAGAGGACAACAGAGTGACAGCTTAAATCTATTTAAAATTCTTTTAGTAAATGTAAAAATTGATTGTGATTAACTTAACAAGGGAAGTTTACGGGAAATCATCTTTAACTGCGAAGGAAAGCATATATTGTTTTATACACGTTAGATTTTACATATGGTTGAATGAATTTAAAATTTAGGCGAGCGTGGAAGTCAGAGGTCCGTTCTCCCGTTCACCATTAACACTCAAGATTCTTCTTTAGATCTTGAAACTGAAAAGATTTTCCCGTTGACCATAAAATACTCATGATTCTTCCTTTGTCCTTAAATCACTTCAAGATTCTTCCTTTGACGTTAAATCACTTCAAGATTCTTCCTTTGAACTTAAATCTTCAAGATTCTTCTTTTGATCTTGAAAACTGCCAGATTCTCCTGTTGACCATAAAATACTCATGATTCTTCCTTTGACCTTAGATCACTTCAAGATTTTTCCTTTGACCTTAAATCACTTCAAGTTTCTTCCTTTGACCTTAAATCACTTCAAGGTTCTTCCTTTGACCTTAAATCACTTCAAGATCCTTCTTTTCACCTTAAATCACTTCAAGATTCTTCCTTTGACCTTAAATCACTTCAGGGTTCTTCCTTTGACCTTAAATCACTTCAAGATTCTATCTTTGACCTTAAATCTCTTCAAGATTCTTCCTTTGGTCTTGAAACTTGCCAGATTCTCCCGTTGACCATAAAACACTCATGATTCTTCCTTTGACCTTAAATCACTTCAAGAATCTTCCTTTGACCCTACAACACTCACGATTCTTCCTGTGAATTGGAAACCTGGATGATTCTTCCTTTGATCCTGAAACTCTCTAGAGTCTTAATTGGACTCTGAAACTCTCCATATTCTTCCAGCCATAGCCTACTTATTCAATTCTATGCCTTTGTTAACTTGACAGTTACTCAAAAGCCTCAGGTTCTTCCTTGGCCAGTTAGTCACTGAAGATTGTCTGTTCTATGAACTCAGATCTTCAAAAAAAAAAAAAAAAAAAAAAAAAAAAAAAAATTTTTACGCCTACTCAAATACTCAGACACTCCAGATCCCTTTTGACAGCTCACGGCTCATTCGTTGATACTCAAACCAATCTATGCCAGAGAAGTTCTGTTATCATTTCTATTTTGAGAGTCAAGTTAGCAGTATCACTTGTTGGGATGGGAAATATATTTACGTATATTGATATAATTCCTAGATAAATGCTTCTTAGTACAATCATAAAGGTGTATTTCCCTCACGCCAGTAAGCTGCTTTGTAATCGGCCATGGAATGCGAACTGCTGTCTCCCTCTCTTTATCTGTCAGATAAAACGCTCCATGTACGACGCACCTGAACCTTTACTAGTCTTACAAGTAATTTATTCATGAAAATGCAATAGATAAATCCCATCTTGTTCAATCTGCAGTTATGCCAGATAATCTGCAATATATCAGTCAACGGGCCGCATTATGTATGACAGCAGGTGCACTTGGCCGGTTATACCCAACGTGCTGTTAAAGGCGAACATTACATCTAGACGGTAAACGACGCCATTGGCATTTTGTTCTGAAAGGAAATCCCGAGCTTTGATCGTTAAGGACGCAAAAGAATATGAGGTACAGCCATTTAACAGAGTCAGTGTTATGTGCTGTTAAACGCTCAATGTAAAGCAAATACAAACGCATAAAAACAACAGCTAACGATACGATTCTCATCTGTGACGTTTTTGTGTTTTTGAGTAGGAAAGAATGACTTTAACTTGCCATGTACTAAAAACAAAAACAGAAAGGTCCAAGGTCCTAAAAGGCAAATAATGTGAAAGAACAAGAGAATAATATAAACAAAGACAATACTGCCAACACCAACAACTATGACAACAAAGGGGTGGATATATCCCTAATCTTTAAAGCCACATGGCAATATTGTCCTTGACCGCATTTAAATGCAATAACCAGGGTCTAACGCAGCGCCGATGTCAGAGAACTGTAGGATAATTTAGACTAAATTTGATACACTGTACCCACACTCTATTTTTTTGTTTCAAACAAAGTTTCAATTTCGGAAAGAGATTAAAATATAAATTCTCACTTCCGCACTTTGGTCAAGAATGAGGTTGCGGGTCACATTCACCACACACACAAATGCAAGCATTTACACACATATGTATGTATGTATGTATGTATGTATGTATGTATGTATGTATGTATGTGTATATGTATGTATGTATGTATATATATATATATATATATATATATATATATATATATATATATATATATATATATATATATATATATATATATTAATCACACATTACCACAAGTGAGAGATTCACGTATTAAAGTGAATATAATCATCGTATGTATATATATATATATATATATATATATATATATATATATATATATATATATATATATATATATATATATATATATATATATATATATATATATATATATATATATATACATATATATAATGGTAGGCTATCTGTGACTTTACAGATGATATTTTAATCATTTCAAATATTAGGCCGGATATAATACTTTACTACTGAGTTCACATTACCTTGCTAAATACCTTACATCGAAAGAGAATCACATCTACCTTGAACAAGATTCAAGCATATCCTGTCTTGGGCTAAATTATGAAGACAGTGACCATATACCATCAGCTACCAAAGGAACTAAATTTTTTTATTCTGAAAGCTGTACATATTCCTGTCAAACTCTTCGCCTCTTCTCTCACAGAGGATGGCTTTAAAAGGTGACCAAGTCTTTATTTACATTGGTACAAAATTTAATGCCTTTGTCAACGGAGACATACAACGGAAACTTCACGAAATCAGTTTGCAACACCTTCCTGTTATGTTTTCTTAATTCCTGATTATTAAACTTGTTAATCGACTTACCTGAATGAGATTTTCGAAATTAGGACTATTATATGATGGGCTTGAATATTATCTGTGGAACTTACACTTAAAATTATATAAGGTATAAATTTATACAGCTGATATTTCAAAAACCTATGAAAATATGGTTGGTAGGATTATGCGGCTCAGGTCAAGATTTCCAAGGAAAAAATGGTCGTCAAAGGTTTTAGACCAACATTTCATATTTGGTTTTCGCAGGGACAGAATCCTTCCTAGATTGCATACAGGACTGGCAGGAGTAACTGAATTACAATTACGCATAATTACACCTGTGGGCTTCCCGAAGACTTTGAGATGGGTTCATCAGATATGGAAAAATGACAGTCCCGAATGTTATCAGTCTGATGGAAGTTTTGAAATAAATATTATCTACAAATTACGGAAGCGAATGACAGCCTAAGTTTGGCCTCATCAGGGAATAATCAGTGATGATATTCGGCGAGTACGCAAAGAGACAAGTCTGTTTAACGACTCATTAAAGTTGAACAGTTTCAATATTCTCCCTACCGCAGAATTTCCACATTTCTATCCTCATACATACATACACACACACACACATATATACATATACATATATATATATATATATATATATATATATATATATATATATATATATATATATATATATACAAATATAAATATCGTTTAATATCTAGTTCACTATACCTCGGGAATAAGTTACACCCAAGAGAAAATAATATCGAATAGTGTAAGCTGTTCCCGAGTTATAGTGAACCTGATATTAAACGATATTTGTGGCTTAATATTTGTACATATAAATAAGCCACGCATGTATGAGTGACAAAAATCATATATATATATATATATATATATATATATATATACACAGTATATATATATATATATATATATATATATAAATATATATGTATATATAATATATATATATAAATATAAAATATATAAATATATATATATATATATATATATATATATATATATATATATATATATATATATATATATATATATATATATATATATATATATATATATATATATATATATATATGCTATTTGCCACATTTTCTCTCTTATGCAATTTCTATTGAAGTCAATGGCATTATTTGCAGAGACTATCATTTTATTTAGGCGTTGAATCAGCCTATACTTCTTCATTTACTTATTATAATCCGTCGACTATAATAAGTAAATGGAAAGAAACGTGAATAATTTTTCCTTATTCCTATGAAGCTTGTCTGAAGGTAAAAAAAAAGAGTATAGGCTAATCCAAAACCTGGATAAAAAGATAGTCTCTGCAAATAATGCCATTAACTTCAATATACATACATACATAAACACACACACACACACATATATATATATATATATATATATATATATATATATATATATATATATATATATATATATATATATATATATATATATATATATATGGTAGTTTTAGAAATTTTACGGCTACCAGACGATGAGGACAGTTAGTCCTGGGAAAGCTTGTAACTTTTTCTGAATAAAAATATCCGTTATATAGCATCCTGTTTAAATGAGGTCCTGTTATTAACTGCATTAATGCAAAGAACGATTGTGTAAACGATAAAGATAAGTTATATATATATATATATATATATATATATATATATATATATATATATATATATATATATATATATATTATTACCCTTTTAAACTACGGGTATGTTAAGAGATATATGGAGAGAAAGAGAAAGACAAGCACAGAGAAAAGTCGAAATGAACGAGAAAACTGCGAGAACAAATATGAGGGGAGGAGCAGAGATGAAAGAAAATACCCAAACTTCCTTCCCTTTGTTCCCCTAAAACAACACAGGATCCAAGAATGAACATAAAAAAAAAAAAAAGAAACTGATTTTTCTTTAGCATTGTTTATCGGGTCTTTCTGCTGCAGAAAAACATTTGTCGGGATGAATTAACAAGCGCCAACTTCTTTATTTTGCTCAAACGTCTGCGAATGGAACATCAACACGGTGTATTGATAATAAGAAAGAAAACGTGCAGTTAAAAATCCTTCATTCCTTTCTGATATCTGCGATTTTTTCTTTCCTTTCAGATCCTGGGATAAATAGGGCTCTTTTCAGTGTCGGCATCTTCTCTCTAATTAATACACACTCACTCTCTCTCTCTCTCTCTCTCTCTCTCACACACACACACTGACGTGTAACTATGTTTATACTTTATACCCATTATCAGTCGACTAAGGTGAGTCAAAACTCGGTGAAAAAGGGGCCTAATATACAAAAAGTTATATATATATATATATATATATATATATATATATATATATATATATATATATATATATATATATATATATGAGATGCAACATGTATATATATCCACACACTATTATTACTGTCAAGCGTATATAAACCATGAATTTGAACACCGTGAACAAATGCTGAGTTCTCACTCCCGTTCTCTCTCTCTCTCTCTCTCTCTCTCTCTCTCTCTCTCTCTCTCTCTCTCTCTCTCTCTCTCTCTCTCTCT
Organism: Macrobrachium rosenbergii; assembly: GCF_040412425.1. Taxonomy (NCBI): domain Eukaryota; kingdom Metazoa; phylum Arthropoda; class Malacostraca; order Decapoda; family Palaemonidae; genus Macrobrachium; species Macrobrachium rosenbergii. The sequence goes on from NC_089744.1 coordinate 36,236,051, forward strand.
CTCATTAAATATCGCCTCCTAAGACAGCAATTTCTTCGGGATGCACTCTCCTATTTCAAATGGCATTTCGTGAAATTTCAATTTGAATCTGATCTTAGCTGCACTGGGGGATGAGGGCCAGGAAAACAAATAACAAACTAAAAAGTCGTGTCTCTGAACCTGCAGGGAGTTCGTTTCCTTACGAGGAATATCAATTTTAATATTATGAATTTCACTATTGAATATAATATCCGTTTCAATATTGAATATAATACCCATTTCAATATTGTGAATTTCAATATTGAATATAATATCCATTTCAATAGTGTGAATTTAATACTGAATAAAATATCCATTTCCATATTGAGAATTCCAACACTGAACATAACTTCCATTTCAATATTGTGAATTTTTATGCTGAATATAATATCCACTTCAATATTGTGAATTTTAATACTGAATATAATACCCCTTTCAATATTGTGATTTTCAAAATTGAATACAATATCCCTTTAAATATCATGAATTTCAGTCATGAATATAATATCCATTTCAATGTTGTAAATTCAATACTGAATATAATATCCATTTCATATATATATATATATATATATATATATATATATAAATATATATATATATATTTATATATATATATATATATATATATATATATATATATATATATATATATATATATATATATATATATATATATATATATATATACAGACAGAGAGAGAGAGAGAGAGAGAGAGAGAGAGAGAGAGAGAGAGAGAGAGAGAGAGAGAGAGAGAGAGAGAGAGAGAGAGAGAGAGAATAAAAAGTAAATCAAAATTCTACGTTAAAACATAATAAATACCTTGGTCATTAATCTGATACAAAACTTCACCTGTCCCATTTATTAAAAATGTCCGTAGTAATAAAATCCGCATTTTATTTTTATTCTGAAAAATAAGGAAACACCACAACGCACCCCAAATGGAGTAACATTCAAAAGAAATGTTGGGGAAAAATGTCTGAATTGTGAAAACGTAATGTTCGTGTAAATATGTTTCCTTATTCGGTTCCATGTACCAATACATTCCATTGAAAGTGATCTTGGAATATCCGGTAACAACGAAAAATTTCTCAAATCATTTCTCGGTCAACACATCTCAATGGAGCGCAGCTACAAAATGATCGAGTCGAGAATACCGTTTTTAATAAAGGTCAGAGGAAGGACGATAATATAGGGAGCGTTCACTCTCGGTCGTCTTGAGTCCTCTTTACAAGACGACGACGAGGAAGAGGCGAAGGAGGAAAGCAGAAAGAGGTGGAGATTTATGAGGAAAGTGAAGAGAATTCTGCAGAGGAGAATGGGAAGAATATGAAGAAAGAATGAGGAGGAAGAGGTGAAGGAGGAAAGCAGAAAGGGGTGAAGATTTATGAGGAAAGTGAAGAGAATTCAACAGAGGAGAATGGGAAGAATATGAAGAAAGAATGAGGAGGAAGAGACGAAGGAGTAAAACAGAAAGAGGTGAAGATTTAAGAGGAGAGTGGAAGAAGTGAATAGCAAAGAATGTGAGAAATATGAAGAAAAGTTCCACAGAAGACGAAAGAGAAAATCAAAGATAAGAGGTGTGTTAAGAGACTCACAGCACTAGAAGGAAACTTACACAGGGAGGCTTTGCCTGTCAAGAAATTTAATGCATTTGATGTACTTTTAAACTGGGAAAATTAATTTCCATTAACCATTTTAATTAAATTAATTCCAATTAAGAAACCGTAATTATCCTGAACGAAAGGAGGCATGACGAGCTCACAGTTGAACGTGACTACAAATTAATAAACGGGATTGAACGTCGATCAAGTTTTGCTGTTAGAGAGATATTTAATTCTCTCAATCAATCAGTCAGTTGATAAGCGGAATAAACTACACTGTCCGCGGATATATCAACATCCTACCTTTATATGCGTTATTATCAAGTAATTACTTGGCCTTCATATTTACAAAGATTTCATATTTACAAAGAATCTTTTCTCATACAATAGCAATTTTTTCATTAATGAAATCATCACATTTTACGAAAAAAACCGATTACAAGTAAAATCTACCATCGAATATTGATCTGATCCGAATCCTAATTGCACCTCAGAGAATGAAAAATTGTGGCAGTCAAAGGAAATGGCATTTTGATTGGAGAGATTGATCAAAACTCCAAAACACTGAAGGACAGATTTAATAAACCGTAGCTTTATTGGTTACAACTAAATATCATCGGAACTAATCCGCCTCACCAGGAGGAGAGAGAGAGAGAGAGAGAGAGAGAGAGAGAGAGAGAGAGAGAGAGAGAGAGAGAGAGAGAGAGAGAGAGAGAATAAATCGATGGTATCAGATATTGCTTTTCATCACACCAAGGTAAAGTTCTGCACAACCAGCTATTATTCCGAAGTCAGGCAAGATCTCAACTTTCGTGTATGATGACAGAAATCACAGAGTTGAAATTGATAGTCTTTGTAAGTACCAGAATGCTTTAAGCTACAGCTTTTCCTTGCTGCCTGGAAAACAAAACCTCCCGTAAATGAGAAACAACAGACTACCTCGATATAAACAACTCAAAAAGGACCCGAAAAGATAAACAACCTCACGTTAAACTACCCTCAAGAAATTCTAAACAGTAAACCTTTCTGTTTTATGATAGGTGAGTTTTTTTAAGTCGTGAGATATTTATCCATAGTGAAATGAGTCACCACGTACATATTACCACCAAGTTTCGTCAGCATCCGTGCATCCGTTCTCGAGATATTTTGTTAACACACAGAAAGGGTGAAATCACTTACCTCCTTCAGACACCAACACCGCATTATATCCTCCTAACATCATTGGTGGAAACAGCAAATGAAAGTTAGACCGTCTTTAAAAAAAGTAAATAAAAAAATACATTAGTTTTAACTTTAACTACGAAGCAACTCCCCTTCTGAGAGCTTCAGAACTCCAGATCGGAAGGCCTGTTCTCCACTTCGTGAGTTATTCCAAAATAACCATAAAGGGGGTTGGGGGTGGGGGGGGGGTGGGGGAGAGGTATGGTAACTATTCCACACAGGGGGTTACTATTGATTGCAAATAGCCGAGGCCTCTCCCCTAATTTACCGTCGTAATTGGCAATAACCTTCCGGACCTATATTCTTAACAAGACTAATTACATCGAACCGCGTTTGTTGAGTTTCCATTATCTATCACGCGCGAATACGCCGTTTACCTTACGTAAATAAAGAAATAAAAAGGGTGTTTACTTTCCACATCAATTTTCTGAACGTAAGGGTTTGCAGTCCAAATCCATTTCCCCCACATAAAGGAATGACAGAACAAACAGTACCTTGTGGGACAATAAATCCTCTCTCTCTCTCTCTCTCTCTCTCTCCACCTACCTACCTATCTTTACCTTGAAAACAACGAGGCAACTCTGCTGCTATGGATGAACGATCACAGAGAGAGAGAGAGAGAGAGAGAGAGAGAGAGAGAGAGAGAGAGAGAGAGAGAGAGAGAGAGAGAGAGATTAGAGTAAGTCCCTTTGCAAATTAACAGCTTTGCGATAGTAACCAAATGAATTATTATACTCTACACGAGTTTTGTATACTGCGGCATCATCGCAAATCCTTTAAAAGCGTTATAATATTTCACTTCCTTTCATACAGAGGCACTGTCTGTTTATTTTCGTACTTCAGGGCAATGACAGTCTGGTATCCTGCTGCCGAATGACCACGGAATAGTTCGTTTTTTTTTTTTTTTTTTTTTTTTTTAAGATAAAGAGAGTGGTTCGGGAAAACTGGATAATTATTTTCCCTTTCAGTTTCAGTAGAAATATTATTTTTTCGAAATTCCTTCAAAAACGAAGAGATGGAAAATCTCACTTTCAGGTCGGTTCATTCATAGCGAATTCTAACTTTATAAATATCAAATAGAAGACATTAGTCTTACGATGGAATAAAGTAGAAGATATTAGTCTTACGACGGAATAAAGTAGAATATATTAGATTTATGACGGAATCAAGTATAAGAAATTAGTCTTCTGGTGGAAGAGGAGGCAGATGTTTGCATATATAGAAAACAAAAAACAGCTCGTCTCTACCACGCCGGAGTTACCGACTTGCATGTTTATGTACCTTTTCAATAAATTAATGAATGGTCTTAATTTAAAATTAAAATTGGCCTTGTATTCCTGATGAGTAAGCAAAACATCTCTTAGGAAGAGTAACCGTATTTACTCTTTTTGTGACCAAATTAAGTAGTTTAAAAGGCGAAATTATAATCAAAGGATGATTTCTTAACAATGACAAATGCCAGAAAAACGATACAGATTACAGAAGTGCAGTAAATAAAAACGTATGCTCATATATAACTTACAGACATATACACAACCTTAAATTTAAATACACGTCCACACACATTCAAAATATATATATATATATATATATATATATATATATATATATATATATATATATATATATATATTATATATTGTGTGTTGATGATTTCTATCTTATTTACTCAGAAGGGATAATTTGAATGAAATGTTGTCTATTGGGTCATTGCTGAGTCAGGAAGTTGGGGAAAACTCGCTGGTATGCAAGCAGTTAGCTTGCCCAGGTAATTCCTTGGGTGCAGTTGCTCTCAGGTTCCAACTTCTTTTAGACTTGTATGGCCCAGTGGGTAACGCCCTTGCTTTCCACCTGAGAGACCTGGGTTCGATCCCGACGTGAGTCAGAAATTTATATATATATATATATATATATATATATATATATATATATATATATATATATATATATATATATATATATATATATTATATCATCACATGCGCGTCACTGTAGTCCTGAGTTCTTGTCTTTCGTGGTTCGAGCCCACGAGACGACGAACTTATCAACTAAAAAAATTCCCCTTCGGGTATATATGAAAATATATTATTTCCGAGGTAGAGCGAATTGGATATTAAAGGAAGTTTGTAGCTTAATGCTTGTATATGAATCACGGTGATGTGATAAAATTATTCATATATACGGTATATATATATATATATATATATATATACACACATACATATAAATCTCTATACATACATACATACATAATTTATATATACAGAACTAAAAGCGAAGGACAGAGGCATGAAAAAAATCTGATTTACGATTCATCATAAATTAATTCTATTCTAATAAGTTCCGGTGATATTGCTTACAGACAGAAGCCCCTATTAATTAAAAACAGAAATCGCGGGTCTGTTGGGAGCTTTCGAGTACGAGATTAAATATGAAAAAAAGACGGGAGCATTTCCGGCAAAAACTTTGAATTTTAATAAAGCAAATTGCGAATCCCATGTGATGCAATTTCCTCTTGTTGAGACAACAGATTTTTTCCCCTTCCGCTCAAATCACATTGCTGGACGTTTGTTTTCCGTAACGTTCTTAAATTTATTATTAGTATTTACGCTTCGACAAGACCGACCGTTCCCTTCCAAGACTCTTAATGATACAAAGAATATAAAAGTGGAATGTTTACCGTCAACAAAGATGTTTTGTTCTCTTACTATTTTTGTTTGTCTTGTTTGTTACAATGATCACAGAAACGTTTAGAATGATCATAAAAAACGTTTTGTATGGATTTTTTAATGAAAATTCTGCCAAAGGTTGATTTCGTAAATGAAAACAGGCGATTTGACTTTGAGAGAAAAAGGACCGCATTTTTTTTTTTTTTTTGTAGAAAGGACTTTTTAGGGGTAGGTATCTTAATCCCTGGTAGAGAGTTGAGATATCCGAATGTTATTTACCAACATGTTCAAAGGACCTGATCTCTAAGTGGAAAAAAAGCAAATCCTTAGAAATATAAGAATGACAACGGTATTTTCGCTACAAGCATGACATGAAACACATGAAAAGTAGCATTTTCATAAATGGCATCTCTTCCACTGACGTGACATTTTCAAAAAAAAAAAAAAAAAAAAAACTATTTTTTTTAAATAACTGAGATCACATCAAATATTCCCCCTCCCCCGAAAAAAAATCCATACAGCTTTCCATTTTCACCAATCACCAGTCAAAGTGGACGTCGAAAAAACAAATCTTTGCGAGCAAACGCAAACAAGCGCATACATGCGTTTGCAGCAAACAAAAAAAAAAAAAAATAATAACAATACACGTCGTAACTAGACTAGCAGCTCACAGGGGCTCAATAATCCTATTGTCGAGCCTCCCCCTATTGCAGCTGTTTTTATCCAATTTAATAATATTCCACTGAAAGTGAAATTCGACCAATTCATCACAATGCACCCCATCTGACATCGCAGGAAGGGTAGAGAGGGGTTGAGGAGGCAAGGCGAAGGGAAAGATGTCAGGAGCAGGAGGAAAGAAGGGGTTGAGCAGGAGGAATGGTGCCTTGTGGAGGGGTGAGGAGCAGGAAGACCTGTGAGGAGTCTGCTTGGCATCTCACAGCAGAAAAAAAAATATTAAATAAAAATTAAAAACGCTGTCTTACAACGCAATGCAATTATCGCTTCCTAGTCTCTCTCTCTCTCTCTCTCTCTCTCTCTCTCTCTCTCTCTCTCTCTCTCTCTGCATCTTGAACTTGCGAGACATATATTTTCTTAAACAGGTAGAAAATGAGCAACACTGGATACGTAAATCTATGACGTCTTCACAGAAAAAAAGAATAGGAATTATAGGAAATTATTTCTCCTATGCAGGTGTTCATTTCACATTCCAAATTTGACTTATATGCGCAAAAACGAGCAATCTCTACTATTTTAAATGTAATTCACCTCTATTATACGTATGTAACCTAAGTTTCTTTAATGGAACCAATTTAACGCCGATAATCAATTCATATAAACCGAGAGAGAGAGAGAGAGAGAGAGAGAGAGAGAGAGAGAGAGAGAGAGAGAGAGAGAGAGAGAGAGAGAGAGAGCGCTTCAGTCTTGCATACCATCCCCTCCAGAATGCGAAATGAAGAAGACGAAGAAGAAGAAGAAGAAGAAGGAGAAGAAATGTAATATCAGGAACTGACTCAACCGCTGACGTAGATCTCTGCTGACATTATAAGATCTAGAACTGACTTATAACCGACGTCAGGGTGACGTACAGCCAACGTTTAACGGACGTATTGCTAATATCATGAAGCAATGGGTGACATATAGGATCTCGCCCAGAAATTGATGGTTTCATCTATCCCGCTGCAGGAAAGTTGAAGACGAAGGCACGCCCGCGCGCTTATGCGCGCTCCCTGACATGAAGGTAGAGACAGATTGACTAATTATGCGCAATACATTTTATCTTATCTAAATACTGAACTCAGACTCTCACATTTGATTGCGATTTCAATACGAAACCTGTATCCGACAGGAATAAGCACAGCACGGTCGTAATCAACTTGTATCTCTCTTGACAGCTGAACGTATAAGTCAGTGTCTTCACTGATACGGCCCCCCCCCCCAAAAAAAAAAAAAACATATAGATTCGAGTCCTAGCCGGGCAAATTCGTCTATCATACATGATTCATTTTTAATGATTTGTTCTCAAGATACAGTGAATTCGGTATTAAGAGGTAATTGTACTTAATATTGGAGAGAACAACAATGAGTAAAAAGCCACAATGATGTAAATGAGAGACTGTATTTTTCCAAAGTACAAAAAAAAAAAAAAAAGGGGAGCTTTCGACCGTTTGCACAACGGTCCTCTTCAGCCAACTTATTTACATTACTGTGGCTTTTTACTCGTTATTTCCCGTCACAATATAGTGATGCACCATAGAGAACAACAATAGTCGCATATGCAGGAGTAGTGACAGTATCACACACACAGCCACGCTTTATAAACTCTGCATTGAGCCCTCCTGGTGGAGACAGATTTATTCTGAATCTAAGTATAGGACTTGAATTCAACAGATATAAGCATAGCAGAGTCGAACCCAATTATATCACTCTTGACAGCTGAATGGACAACACACTATTATCATGTCAGGAACTCAAAAACGCATAGGTTCGAATTCTACCTGAGGCAGGATGACATGCTATTAATATAAAAGAAACCCGCCTGGGGCAGTAGATATCATGGTGTACAATTCGCTTCGGTTGTAAGTTATTCCCATGTAAACAGAATTCGATATTAAGGGGAATTTATATATATATATATATATATATATATATATATATATATATATATATATATATATATATATATATATGTGTGTGTGTGTGTGTGTGTGTGTGTGTGTGTGTGTATATATATATAGAAACAATCAACACAATCACGTGTGGAACAGAAATAATTTCTGACTCACATCAGGACCGAATCCAGGTCTTTCAATTGAAAGGCAGGGGCGCTGCCCCCACTAGGCCATGCAAGTCATAAAAGAAGTTGGAACCTGAGGGCAACTGCACCCAAGGAATTGCCTGGGCAAGCTAACTGCTTGCGTACCAGCGTGTTTTCCCCAGGTAATTCCTTTGGTGCAGTTGCCCTCAGGTTCCAACGTCTTTTATGACTTGCATGGCCTAGTGGGCAGCGCCCTTGCCTTTCAACTGAAAGACCTGGGTTCGATCCTGATGTGAGTCAGAAATTTATTTCTGTTCCACACGTGATTGTGTGTTGATTATTTCTATCTTATTCACTCAGAAGGGATAATTCGAATGAAATGCAGTCAATTGGGTCACTGCTGAGTCGGGAAGTTGGGAAAACACGCTGGTATGCAAGCAGTTAGCTTGCCCAGGTAATTCCTTGGGTGCAGTTGCCCTCAGGTTCCAACTTCTTTTATGACTTGTAAGGCCTAGTGGGCAGCGCCCTTGCCTTTCAATTGAAAGACCTGGGTTCGATCCTGATGTGAGTCAGAAATCTATATATATATATATATATATATATATATATATATATATATATACAGTATATACACACACACACACACACACACATATATATATATATATATATATATATATATATATATATATATATATATATATATATATATATATATAGAGAGAGAGAGAGAGAGAGAGAGAGAGAGAGAGAGAGAGAGAGAGTATATACTTACATGTATTCAAACACCATTACGAAACGAAAGCCAAATACAGATACAACTTTTACTAAAATATACACCTGAACATGTTTAACACGCTGAAATAAATATGTAAATTAGCGCTCCAGTGTTAATGCTTGTTAGTGGCAAGAAAACAGAAGGGAAGGGTGTTTAGGATCGGGAAAGGACTTTTTTTTTATTTTTTTTTAATAATTAATATGCATAAGTTGTTAATTAAATAATTTATTCATGAGCATCACCGTGCTCTCAGTTCTAAGCGCATTCGCTAGCATTATTGTTTATCAAAACATGCTATCTACTCTGTTCCTAATTATCACTAATTACACGACCCTTCACCGATTCTGATCTATGAAAGTTTGCCATGAAAGACTGATTTGGTTTTTATATGTCGGCAGGATTGGGAACTTCTATACAGTAGTTCACATTATCCCCTCATTCCTCATTGCCAACTGAGCTTTGCAATGTGTATTTTAAGTTTTTAGTGAACAGACAATGCGTCATCAGGCAGCTAAACCTATTGATTAATTTGCATTCTAAAGACCTGAAAGTAAATTTGCCTCAGCCAGACCAACGAGGCTTAATGGCTGACTTGCCCTCACAACAAATACACCTGATACTTAACATTACCGAGCACCGATATTGCCAAGTCTGGATCCAAGTTCCAACTCAGCCCCTGCAAGACAAGTCAGGTAACCACTGCGCCACTCTGATGGAGAAAGCTCTAGGATAAGCATCGAGAAAGGAAAGCAAGTTGTTTGTACGATTCATTTTTTTGTTTTTCAAGTCATTCGAATATCTTATTTCTTTCCTCAAGGTGACAGTCAGCTTGTTTTTACAGTGTGATCCAGTGGAAGTGCCACACCAGATAGCAATCATCCAGTGTGTTAACCTGTCTCGAAAAATTGGAATTGGAATATAAAATTTAGGCCAAAGGCCAAGCACTGAGACCAACGAGGGCAATCAGCGCTGAAAGGAAACTGAGAGTGCAAAGGTTTTAAAGGTGTAACAGGAGGAAAACCTCGCAGTTGCACTGTGAAACAATTGCTAGGAGAGGGTGGAAAGTAAGGCAGCAAAAGAATATGAACGGAGGTACAGTAAGAGGAATGAAAGGGGTTGCAGCAAGTGGCCGAAGTGACACTGCAAAGAACCTTAAGTAATGCCTACAGTGCACCGCGTGAGGTGCACTAATGGCACAACCCCCTACGAGGTCAATCTCGAAAAACGACAAACTGAATGGCCACAGCTTGACTGTGTCCCTTCAATTCACGTGAGCAACAAGGCTGAAAGTTGCTCCTCTCTGTTTGGTTCCATTCGCAAGCTTCGTGTTTCTTGAGTTGCATGAGGTTCATGCAAGACACGTCTGTACCGTAACTAACTGTGCCAAACTGAATGCAAGCAATATAATTACAACTATGCAATTCTACCTGATTAAATAAAAATTCAATTAAATACCTACGTACTATTAGACAAAAGGTTGGAGAAACCAATTTGTATCACTTTCATTCGACAGGTAAAATTCCCTCACATCCAATGCAATTTTTCTAAACTAGAGAGTTTCCCGCCACAGAAACTAAGGTAAATAACTCCGACAATTACCCAGATGATTGCTATTTCCCACTTTTCAACGGCCAACAGCATCTTCTCGGTTGTTTCCTTCCTCCAGCGAAAGATAAGGAACCTGAGGGACAAAAGAAATTTTCCACTTCGGTGACAGCGACGCCGCAGAAATTTCAAAATCATTCCGTCCTTCTTTTCGATGCGTGTGGCGACGTCTCTGTGGGTGGGTGGATTGGTGGGTGCCTTTTAATTTCGAGCACGGTCCACACTGTAAATTTTGATTCCTACGGAATAACTTTTTATTTCTTTGGGAATAAATATCTTTAGCTCGATTATTTTCAGCTTTCCATAAGTTAGTGCAGTTAGAACACAATGGCTGTAGCATAATAAATCGCTGTATTTTGCCAGTTAAATGTTTCACTTCATGACCCTACTTTCAGATTTATTCCAAGGATGCTACTCATTTTATTCATAACCATTTTTTCACTTCAAATTAATGAATGAAACTTACGGGCTGCTCTATGAGCAAGAGCCTGTGTTGGCATGAAGCCAGCTTAATCAAAAACAACAACACCAAGCTGTATTTCTAATATACCAAAAAGAAAAGCAAAGAGATTTTGATAAATAAAATCTTATACTGTGGGTTTTTTTTACAAAGCGAGTAGCACGCACTCCCTCTTCAGGCGCAGATGTGCAGTGCGAGAAGAAAGTTCCTTGTTTGGACAAGGTTACTAGAGATGGTCAAAAGGGATATCTGTGAAGACAGCTAAAATTATATTTACCAGTTGTGGAAATCTGACTTTGTGTGTGTGTATATAGCACACACACACACACACATATATATATATATATATATATATATATATATATATATATATATATATATATATATATATATATATATATATATATATATATATATATAGGTTTGCAGACCACCAGAAACAAAGACAAAGAATTCTAATAATGACAGTGGGTGAAAACTGAAGTATGCAGCCACAAATATCATCATCTCAGTAGAAAACTTAAGAACAATGTTAGAGTACTGTAAAAAGCACTTATATAATAATAATAATAATAATAATAATAATAATAATAATAATAATAATAATAATAATAGTAATAATACTGTAGATGGCGTGGCTCACGCCAAGTTCCTAATAGTAAGCTCTGTGGTTCGTAACTGGCCTGCCGCTACCAGTCGTCCCGGCTATGAATGGATAACAGTGAAAGATGGGAGGCAAGATATGGGTATGGGGCTACCAGCCTCGCCTCTAAAGACGAGTTACAAAAAAGAAGCCTACCCTCCTGGTGCCACACCTTTCAAAGATGAAAGAGGCGTATGGTGAAATAATATTAATATTCATAATTCATAAAAATCTCATAACAGCATGCGTCACTAAAATAACGAAGAAATCCACAATGGTGTAAGTGTGAATATATATTAAAAATATGGTCAAAGCCAAGGCTTTCGAAAACCTGCTCGATTCTCTTCAATCAAGAAGAATCAAGCAGATTCAATCTCCCAATCAAGAAGAATCAAGCAGATTCTCGAAAGCTCTCGCTTTGAATAATAATAATAATACAGCAGTTTCAACAGCATTTATTTTATATAGCAAACGCTCAATTCGTCTTATTAATTGTTTTCCTTGCGCTGGAGTGGTTGCAAGCAATTAACCAATATTCACACCCGGTGGTTTAGTGATGTAGGAGGTAGTTCTCGTTGAATGTCGACTAGTGCAAGCAATTGACCAATATTCATATCCGGTGGTTTAGTGATGTGTAGGAGGGTCGTTGTTGTCGTTGTCGACATTCAACGAGAACCACACATCACTAAACCACCGGATATGAATATTGGTCAGTTGCTTGCAACAATTCCAGTGCTAGAAAAACAATTAATAAGACGAACTGGGCGTTTACTATATAAAATAAATGCTGTTGAAACTGCCATTCTGTTTAACAAAACCTGCATTACAGAAGGTCTTTTTCCTAATTTTACAAATAATAATAATAATAATAATAATAATAATAATAATAATAATAATAATAATAATAATAATAATAATAAGAAGAAGAAGAAGAAGAAGAAGAAGAAGAAGAAGAAGAAGAAAGTGACGAAAGCATTAACACTACGACAATTAAAAAGCACAAGGATAAACTAAATCACTATTATTGTACAAACGGCAACGATAATTATAATAATTATGCCCATAACTTGTCTGCCACCCCATTTAAAATGAAGATAAACAACAAATACGGTTCTCTGGTGATCACACTGCGTAGAGCACAAATTGGTCCAATCATTGATTTTAATTCCAATTAAGAGAAGAGTAATGAAACAAGTGACACTAATTGCGATTTATGTCATACTGTACCATGAAGCTTCGTTCCCCTAAAATACTCTTCGGTCGGGTAAGCCAATCCACACCAAAACTCTTCTCTCTCTCTCTCTCTCTCTCTCTCTCTCTCTCTCTCTCTCTCTCTCTCTCTCTCTCTCTCTCTCCAAATTCCTTTTTAAAAATATTAATATCAGTGGTGGTTATTTATGAAAATGTTCTGAAGTTGTGTTGGTTTTCAGCCAAGAATCTCTCTCTCTCTCTCTCTCTCTCTCTCTCTCTCTCTCTCTCTCTCTCTCTCTCTCTCTCTCTCTCTCTCTCATTCGCATTTATAAGCACAATTGTTGTGGGAGTTGGTCACAAAATACTTTTCTGAACATGCAAATGAAGAATGGGTATGAAACGAAAGAAAACGTGAACTCCAAGCCGAACGTTTCAAAGTATGACAAATGTCATGAAATATTCTGAAGAAAGACTAAATACGTTGGAATATCTTGTAATGCCTAAATTACAGTAGATATAAAAAAAGAAACAGAAAGTACCTTATTTTAGTTAAAAATGTTTCTTTCATGATAAAATTTGTAAACAATTTTGTAAACAGATGTGAAAAAGTTTCTCCAGAGTAGCAGAGAGTTTTTCTGTAATGAGATGAAATTTGGTAAAATGATAGAAATTTTAGTCGAAAATGTTTCTTTCATGAGAAATTTTTAAAACAATTTTGTAAACTGGTGTGGAAATGTTTCTTTAGCATAGGGAAAACCTTACCTGTGCGTTTTCCTTTCATGTATACAATTTTTTACTGATATGAAAATGTTTGTCCAGGATAAGGAAAAACTTAGTTGACTGTTATCCTTTCGTGAGATGAAATTTGGTAAACTGGTGTGAAAATGTTTGTTTCAGAAGGATAAGGAAAAGCTTAGTTGAGAGTTATCCTTTTATGGGATGAAATTTCGTAACTTATGTGAAAATGTCTCTCAAGGATAAGGATAAACTTTGCTGAATGTTTTTCTTTCTTGATCTGAAATTTGGTAAACTGATGTGGAAGTGCTTCTGAAGGATAAGGAAAAACTTAGTTGAGAGTTATCCTTTCATGGGAGGAAATTTGGTGAATTGGTGTGACAATGTTTCAGGAGAATAAGGAAAAACTTTCATGGGATGAAATTTGCTAAATTGATAAGAAAATCTTTCTAAAAGATAAAGAAAAGCTTAGCTGAGAGTTTTTCTTTCGTGAGATGAAATTTGGTAAACTTATGTGAAAATATTTCAGAGGGATAAGGAAAAACTTAGGTGAGAGTTATCCATGGGATGAAATTTGGTAAACTGATGTGAAAATGTCCTTCCAGGACAAGGAAAAACTTAGCTGAGAGTTATCCTTTCACTGGGTGAAATTTGGCAAATTTATGTGAAAATGTTTCTGAAGGATAAGAACGTTGAAGCAATAGGCGACCAACCGGTTTCCATTGGCAATAAGCTTTCAGAAGCGGGCACATGGCATGGCCCAGAGGAAATTTACATTTACGACGGACCAAATGAGAGAGTTTCCTCCTCAATGAATCTACCGGTGGAGGGTTGGTAGCTCAGAGAGGGAAGGTAGGGGGGTAGGGGGAGGAATTTAAGGGGCCTGTGAGAGTAACTTTAGGAGTAACGGTAATTTTTATCTGTTCCTGAATGGTTACAGGTATGCAGGGGATCTATAAAGAACTCATCCTCTTCCCCATTGTTTCCAAGGTAATTTCCCCCGCCTCATTTCAAGTAAAATGTAGTCCATCATCACCTATGGTGGTAAGACCATTAACATACTTAACGCCTTTATTTTTTTCCCATCTCTCCGGTTACGTGTTGTTTTGAAAGTCTTTGTTTTATTCTTATACATACATACGTACATACATACATAATGTGTATATATATGTATGTATGTATTTATGTGTGTATATTATATATATATATATATATATATATATATATATATATATATATATATATATATATATATATATATATATATATTATGTGAGTTCAGTCCAATTTTGGGAAATGAAATCAAGTCTCTCCGTGAGGTGAGGTTGGAACCACTAAACCACTGAGGGTCACACACACATACACGTGCGCGCGTATGCTCGGATATGTATACACAGATGTATGTATGTATGTATGTATGTATGTATATTTATACATACATATACATACTACTCAAGAAATACATGAATACATGATCCACGGCGCATTTATGCATATATTCATGCATAAACTATTTCATACGCCCCTCAACAACTAGAAAAGCTTCTTGAGAACTTTCCAACGTTTCGCAAATCAATGAGATTGACAGTGAGAAGAGGGACTGATCGGGGGTGTGACACAAACATCCCTTTTGCATTTTCCTGGTCTTGGCTCTTGCTTGCCTTGAAATGGCGTTGTAAGGCTGCAAAGAGCAGACAAGCAGAATGCAAAACAGGCCCACTTTAACTTGCACGTAGGACATTATAATATATTCAAACGTACGTGTTTATACAGAGAGAGAGAGAGAGAGAGAGAGAGAGAGAGAGAGAGAGAGAGAGAGAAAATGTGTGCTTACGCACTGAATACTATAATACATTAATAACATATACACTTTCATGGAGAGAGAGAGAGAGAGAGAGAGAGAGAGAGAGAGAGAGAGAGAGAGAGAGAGAGAGAGAGGCTGTGTACATGCACTGAATACTATAATACATTAATAACATATATACACTTTCATGGAAAGAGAGAGAGAGAGAGAGAGAGAGAGAGAGAGAGAGAGAGAGAGAGGAGAGAGAGAGAGAGAGAGAACGTGTGCTTACACACTGAATACTATAGTACAATAATAACATATACACTTTCATGGAGAGAGAGAGAGAGAGAGAGAGAGAGAGAGAGAGAGAGAGAGAGAGAGAGAGAGAGAGCGAGCTGTTTTCTATTTCATAATGCAGTTCTTATGATTAGGCGTTCATCCATACTGTACGAAAAGTTTCACAATAACGTAAATATATCTATAAGAGGAACAGAGTCCACGATTCTTTATTTGCAATGCAATGCTATCAGGAATAATACTTATACAGCTGGGAGCTGCCCAAAGCCTGCTCAACTGCACAATTTTTACTCTGTCCGTTGTAATACGAAGACATGTAAGTAAATTTAATATTTTGAGTCTCTACTACTACAACTACTTTTATTATTATTATTATTATTATTATTATTATTATTATTATTATTATTATTATTATTATTATTATTAAAATGTAAATATAATCATTAGGAAGAAGCTAAAAGTCCTCTGACCTGCATAGCAATCTTCCTTAGAACAGAAGGCTTAAATATTTTCTATACAGAACAAGGGAAAAAAATAGCATATTAACAAAAGAGAAACAAGGAAATACTGAAATGCTTGTTTCAACCACAAGGAAAAAAAGTATTCAATCTTTCGGCTTCATCTCCTCCGTTATCTGAACGGCGGTCCCAGAGATTAACCAAATTCAAGATTTTGCCCAACAACTGAAGATGTTATGTCAGCCGCTGAACACCAAACAGTGGGACAATATTAACAGAAATAGCAGAGTAAATACGTAAAAGGGTTTCCTTAAGACAGACAGGCCTCCAAAAATCTTGAAACTTACTACACAGAATATCAGTTTTTTGTTAACTGACGAAAAGACAGACACATTATGTCCCTCAAAACTGAATTGCAATCAGGAATCACAACAGGAATCCTAAATTTCCAATTTCTCAGGCCTAATAACAGTCATACTTTGAGTTCTGTAAGGGTTTAACTTTATCCGCCATAATTTCCACTGTGAACTCACTCTTACTAAATTTCTGGTCAGAAACTGAGCAATCACAGATGTATTCTCGGCAGATGGAATCGTCTCCATAGCAACAATATTGGTTCCGGAAAGCATACAGCAATACAAACACACCTGCAATTAGGATGGATTTAAACATGACACACTTAACGGGAAGGCATTCGTGCTACCTGCAAACTTATCCGGGAAGCATACTAGCATTACCAGTTACTATGGAAATATACATGCATCCATGCACATTTCTCAGAGACATATACACAAAAAATTACCATTTTTAAGGATGCCATACATGCAAATTTATTTGGAAGCCATGCCAGTGCATATATGCCATCTCACATTTACGTAGAAAGAGTGAGAGAGTGGTTATTAATGGAAGAGCACACCAAACCATGAATAAATATAAAACGATAAAAACATGTATTTCTAAAAACAAACTCCAACAAATGAAAAAAGAAGCTAAAATGCCACAAAATCGAAGCAAACCCCAAAGCGAAGAAAAGGTCGCTTAAGATGGGATTTCCATTTGGGGTGGCGAGGGGGACCCGGGGATGGAGGTGGAGGTGAATTGCATCTTGGCGAAAATGCAGTTTCCAACTGGAGGCCATGAAAATGTTTTAGTGTATGTGTGTGTGTGTGTATATATGTGTATATATATATATACAAATATATATATGTAAATATATGTAAATATATATATATATATATATATATATATATATATATATATATATATATATATATATATATATATATATATATATATGTCTATATATATCGAATTACTGTCCCTCACACCGTAGTATTGGTACTGCTGGCACTGACAGGTTACGCACAGCTTGGCTGAACAAATTAGGCATAAATTGAGATGTAGCGAAAAAATTCTGTTAGAAATTCTTGTGTGTGTGTGTGTGTGTGTGTGTGTGTGCGTGTGTGTGAGAGAGAGAGAGAGAGAGAGAGAGAGAGAGAGAGAGAGAGAGGGAGGTATACTCAACTGGTAATTGGAAATCCCATAATATATTTAATCTGAAAAAGAGCCGATGCTTCTTGCTAGGCAGTTAATGTAATTATTGTGGTATCAATTATGTGTTTTCATGCATTGGATGCACACACACACACACACACACACACACACACACACACACACACATATATATATATATATATATATATATATATATATATATATATATATATATATATATATATATATATATATATATATATATATTTAATAACATAAAATTTCTAATGCAGTAGCGTAAGCTTGTACAAAAAATGTATGCTTCAAAAACGT
>NC_089744.1:36259098-36279098 GCF_040412425.1 Macrobrachium rosenbergii
AGGAGGCAGTGCTACTGACTGTTTAAAAATGCTCTTGGAGTCCAAAAGTACCACAGTCTTGTCTAACAAAGCCGCTGAAAGGTCTTGGGCGAAATGAATACCACAGATTGTCTAACAATGTTCCTGGATTAGTTAAGTGACACTGACGGTATAACAGAGCTACTGAAAAGTTATGGAGACATGCGCAACTCACCCGACTGTCTAACAAGGTTCCTGGATTAGACAAGTACCACTGAGTCTATCAAAGCTCTCGAAAGCTTCAGGAGGCGGTAAGTACCACTACTGACCGTCTATCAAAGCTCTCGAAAGCTCTAGGAGACGATCAGTACCACTACTGACAGTCTATCTAAGCTCTCGAAAGCTCCAGGAGACGATCAGTACCACTACTGTCAGTCTATCAAAGCTCTCGAAAGCTCCAGGAGACGATCAGTACCACTACTGTCAGTCTATCAAAGCTCTCGAAAGCTCCAGGAGAAGATCAGTACCACTACTGGCAGTCTATCAAAGCTCTCGAAAGCTTCAGGAGGCGATAAGTACCACTGCTGACAGTCTATCAAAGCTCTCGAAAGCTTCAGGAGGCGATAAGTACCACTGCTGACAATCTATCAAAGCTCTCGAAAGCTCCAGGAGACGATAAATACCACTGCCGACAGTCTATCAAAGCTCTCGAAAGCTTCAGGAAGCGATACTACTAACTGCCAAACAATGCTCCTGGGGAAGACAAATATCACAGACTGCCTACCAAAGCTCCAGAAAGGTTAAGGAGACAAGTACCACTGGCTGTCTAACACTGCTCCTGAAGTAGCCAAGTACCACCGACGGTCTAACCAAATTCCTGAAAGGCCCTGAATGAGACATGTGCTACAGATTGTTAAACATAGCTCCTGGGGTGGACATGTACTTTGACAATCTCAAAGCTGCTGGAGGAGAACAGCACATCTAATTATCGAAAAAAGACCCTGGAAGATGCTTGAGGAGACCAGTAATATTTCATTTGTAACTGAGCTCCGGAAGTTCGAAAAAAGTCGGACCAATAGTAGCTGACTCTTTGTCAATGCTAAATATTTCTCCTGAATACTGAAGTAACAACAGTTCCCACATTTTTAGCAACAGAATTTCGACATTAAGTAATTCTGAATCCTGTAAAAGTAACGAAAGTCTACCAACGCATTACAAAATTCCCATTTTCATATACAATATTTATTTTGACTGTCTGAATTACACAAACAATTAAATCGCAAGGATTAAAATGAAGAAGCAAGCAAAACAGCTGAATTAATTCATATTAATATTCTTTCTTCTCGAGTTAAGTTGCAACAGGCAAGAGATGATAATGCTTAAAAGCACATCTTTCTTTTTTTTATTTTCCCGAATAATCCTTACGTTATATGCAACAAAAACGTCAAACTTGAAGGAACATTAGGGCAGGCACCCTTCATTAAACACCCTTCCTGACCATAACTAATTTAAAAGTGATTTAATGGAACATTTCACGATATTTTCTGATGCGGAAATTCTCTTGAACTTGTTAATAACGATGAGTATCCTTCGTTTAAATTCAATGACAAATGCCAATCAACATGATTAATACCAGATGAATTATGATGCCAGGTAATATCCAAATTAGTCCTCCGTAATTTAGTGAAAGTTGTCACTGTTTTACAGGAAAACCTGCCTTCATTTGTCTGGCGGTCACGGAACACCTGCAAAGACACCTCTTCGTTAACTGATTATATCTTTACTCGTGTTTGGAATTGGAATTTGAATATAGAATTTAGGCCTATAGCCAAGCGCTGGAACCTTACGGTCATTCAGCGTTGAAAGTGAATTTGACAGTAAGAAAGTCTGAAAGGTGTAACAGGATGAAAACCTCTCAGTTGCACTGTGAAACAATTGTTAGAGAGGGTGGAAAGTCAGATGGAGGAAAGAGAATATGGACGGAGGTACAGAAAAAAGGAATGAAAGAGGTTGCCGCTAGGGCCGAAGGGACGCTGAACAGAACCTTAAGTAATGCCTACAGTGTACCATCTGAGGTGCACTGGCGGTTATTCGTGTTTAAACTGACAAATCATCTTTCTGCTTCTCCCACTCTCGTTCCTTTCGGAGACAAACCAAATTTTTTCTCCTCTGCTTACGTATTATTTTTCATTCTGTCAGTTGTTTGGAAGAAACGTCTCGTTCCCTGTCCTAAAAGAATCCATTTAAAGAAATGAAATAAAAAAACAATAAAATCTTTAACCACTAATCACAAAAAACCATATTCAGCCTTGGTGCAATTTCGGCAAGCATGCTTGAAAACCCAGGCACAATAAATGTCAAGAGTATAAAGCAAAGCATTCGAGAGCTTTCCTCTCTCTCTCTCTCTCTCTCTCTCTCTCTCTCTCTCTCTCTCTCTCTCTCTCTCTCTCTCTCTCTCTCTCTCCCTCCCAGTACAAAGCACGTCCTTCCAGCTTTCCCGATATAAAAGCACCTCAAAAAGCCTTTAGGGACGGCGGCATAAATCAGACCATCTGGAAGGAGATAAATAAATAAAAAAAAATGGTAACGTGAAGTCCTGGACAGGCAGTCAAATGGAGAGAGAGAGAGAGAGAGAGAGAGAGAGAGAGAGAGAGAGAGAGAGAGAGAGAGAGAGAGAGAGAGAGAGAGATTTTGGTAGCACAGCTTTCGATCAACTGTCCACGTCATATTGATGGAGTGGGGAGAGCTTTTCTGCGCCAGGTGGGAGTTGATGAATTACCCACTAGATACAAGACTCATGGATGCTTGTGACTGCAGCGAAGAAACTGGGTATATGTTCAGGCAAAGCAGGATTTCAGATTTAATAGTCGGATTGTTAATTTTTTATTTTTTGTGGCCGCACAGATGTGGAATTGCAAAACAGTTTTTTATAGTCATGCGACATCAACTCTCAATGGGACATACATTCTCGTGGTACAAAATTGTACGTTCGAGGTTTCCTCGGTGATAAATAGAGCCATATCCTCATTTCGTAATTAAATTCGAATTGGAAAATACAAAATCCTCTTCCCATTCAAACCAACTGATGTCACTGGGGCAATGCATGAATCCATTCTCTTACCAGCAAACACCACTAGAGCCAATCTGTTAAAAATATATTTCTGTATTTTTTCCTTGCTGTATTTTCCTCTGCCTATTATATTACTCTGTATATTCCGCATATTTCTTCCGTGTATCATATGATGAAGCCCATCATCCTTTTGAAAATATCACAATACTCGAAGCATTGATTTGGCATCAGGTGCCTTGTCAAAAGGCGGATTGGAAACGTCCGATCACAAAGCCCAAAATGATCACACGAGAATTTCAAGAGAGAGAGACATCAACGGTTTCTCCTCAATTCAAAGCCTTTCCTGTTGATTCAAACTGGATAATAATCGAAACACAGGCATTATACTTCAATACAGATATGAAGCACGAATGCTTGTTAAATGTCCACGTGGAGATCGCGAACAATCATCATGGAATAAAGGTACTTCATTACCATTCTTTCTTTCAGGCGAGAGTGAGAATTATTTCCGCAGTTATAAATATTCCCTTTGTAAACGTGGAAATTCGGATAGCCTAAAGATGCGTATATACATACACACACACACACACACACACACACACACACACATATATATATATATATATATATATATATATATATATATATACACATATTATATATATATATATATATATATATATATATATATATATATATATATATATATATATATATATATATATATATATATACTGTATATACACACACATATATATATATCCGGAAAACTAATAAAGATGTATATAACTTAAAAGAGAGTATTAAGATCGTAAATACTTATAATTATCATACTTATTATAATCATGATGATATTCACCCCTCTCTTGTTAATAAAACCTATCTTGACCTACTTGCATGTGAGTAAATAACTGAAAAAAAAAATCGATGCGTTGGGCATTTATTACACCGTAATGAAACTAATAACTTATGTTAGATTACCTCATCAATAATACATTTCCGATGCGCAGAAACACATAATGTGCTCGGGATTTCTTATCACCTCGGGGTTTAACGTTAATATCTAATAATTATTTCATGCGAAGTTGCCGATAAAAACGAAGTGAATTAAGACTGATGCACTTGGGTATAATCGACTGATTAAATCCTGTAAGCTGTAACACCAGAATCAGATAATTTTGAATGAAAAAATTATTATTCACAATTTTTCATTAAACGATCCCTCAATTCTTAAATATGTTTTCAACGCTTCCGCGCTTTACGTTCATAAAATTGTATAGCACCACATGAAAACTGGCGATAATTGACTATTATTAATAAATCCAAAAGGAAAAATGTTTGAAAACTATTTCCAAAACCAGTAAGCAATTATCGTTAGTCGGTATTTTTTTTATTAAATACAAGAATAAAAGCAGATCCTGTCTTCATTGTGACATAAAACAGGACATTTTCTCTATCTGGGAGCTTAAGCATCGCGTTTTGGTGAGCTCTAATGACCTACACTTTTCTAACTGTAGAACTTTTCATATTTTTATAAAATTTCAGATTCCTTAAGAAGTTATATGCTTATATGTACGTTTTCATCCTTTAATACTCCAAAGTTTTCATTACCTTTCAAATCACATATTTATTTAAAACATGTTTAATTTACCTTTAAGCTTTTAAATCAATGAAAAGTTGTTGTTTTCCTAAATGTCTGCGGACTCCTTTATAAGGTCGAGCTTGTCAATATTCGAACCTCTAGATTACTTTACACTTGAGATCGCCTATTTGTAAATTGGGTGGAATTCAAAAGCTCACCTTTGGTCGTGCGTAAATTTTCTGACGCCCTTTAAAGGTAAAAATTTGCCTATCTCACGGTTTTTGACTGATTTTTAGTCATACCAAGCATCCCGAAAAGCTTGACTGTGGTTTTACTTTGAGATTAAAGATTCCTGCAAGAGCTCATTTGTAGAATGTCGGAGAAGTTCCAGCTTTGCTTATCTGAAAGGTTTCATACTCTCCGATAATCACAAGTTCTAAACGTGTTCGGAACCCAGGTACCTGAGGTAGCTTTCCTGGAAAGTGCACATTCTTGGATTATGTTAGAGATTTTTTCCGTGCAAACCTAATGGTGACTTTTTCAGTTTCTCGGTTAAACAGGTTTCATTTAAGAGATATGAATCATAGTCAGTCTTTAATAAATTTAATGGTTTTTATATGCAGTTTTATTAATGATAGACGTGGAAGCGTTTATAATTAATGCATAGATGGAGTTTCGAGAAATTTTTATTACCAAGATTCCTTAACCCAAATTCTTGTCAAAAACATTATATTTCAGTGACGAGGACTACCGCTGCTGTAAAGGGAGTAAAAAAAAAAAAAAAAAATGAAATCAGTCAATCAGAGAAGCAGCTGGACCCTTGCTTACCTGTTATGAGCAGTGAAGTGGAGGCTAACCACGTGGTTGGCGTCTCTTTTGGCACGGTGGTGTTGGGAGCGGAGGTGTGTCTCGTCGTAAAAAACTGGCTCGAAGTGGAGGATGTGATCGCTCAAGACCAGCCCTGCAGAAAAGAGACAACGAAAAATGGTTAGATCTAATCTTACATTTTACCCTCATCGAATCAAGATGATGAATAATGCTACCTTTGCATTTTGAGTGAATAAATAATATGGCAGGTCTTATGTTTTCCCTTTCAATAAATGAAGATGAATAATGCTACCTACGCATTTTCAAACAAAAAGAAATAAACAAAAGATTACAGAGGTGGATATTCTATTTGTGCATTGTAAAAAGGCTAATCTTGCACAGTTCCCTGCCCGTAAAGATTAAAAACCCACTTATAAGTCAAGATAAATTTCGTTCATAAACAAAAGAAGGAGCGTCCAAAAGGTCAGACTTATTCGCCTTTTTTTATACAAACTTGAAGGTTTACACTTGGGAACTTTGGAAGAATTTAAAATCGGCAGTTTCTTATCTTATGCCTTCGACTTCCCCCCAACTCCCCCAAAAAACGAATTCCCAATTTAATTATATGCGGGTAAGAAATCCACAGAAAAGCCTATTTTTTTTTCAAGCTAAAATTATCTACATATCAATATATCATATCGTCAAAATTCATGTCACATATTTTGGCTTTCTGAAGATCAGTGTCATACATTTTCCCCTTAAAAAATAAAAGAAAATAGTTATTGATTACCCCTCACATGAGTAATTATTCATTGAGATAAACTTTCCTTAAATTCCTACATACACAAGACATTTTCATCATTAACAGAAATGAAAATCTCGTAGAAATAACAAAAGTAATATATAATACAAAAATTTTCGGGCTGGAGAAACTATCAAAATAATTCAGGTAACTCCAACTCAATTGCTGTTTCATCAATTATCAAAGAGCAAAAATCTACATAAGATACAGAAATAGGAATAAAAATCTTTTTGCATAAAAACGCACCTAGAACAGAGAGGAAAAACGAGAGACTGATCAGCAATTTGGAAAACAAAATTAACATCGCATTATTTATATAACGAAATAAAAACAAAAAATTTCAGAATAAAACACAAACGCTTCATTTATTATGACCATCATGCCATGACAAATCTGTCTGTCAGGGAGATGCTATTTTAATTACAGCTTTTCCTTTTTCACACAAGTAAATATTTCATTTTACTCAGTCTATATACCATCCATCTCTCTCTCTCTCTCTCTCTCTCTCTCTCAGGCCTCGTTACTTGGTGATAGCTCACGATACGTGTTCGAATCTTTAACTAGACAATGAGGGACGATATCCTAAAATCCAGTATGCCCTTGTTGGCCTAAAAAGTGAATTAAGTATTAAGTTCTTAGTCGACTAGAGAGAGAGAGAGAGAGAGAGAGAGAGAGAGAGAGAGAGAGAGAGAGAGAGAGAGAGAGAGGTGTTCATTCCGTTAAAATGTATATCATAAAAACGGGAGGATCTCGACAAGGTAATCATCGACCCCGGGGTGAAACTAGTATTTTGGTTACAGCTCGTTTTTATTTCGCCGAAATAAATACTTAATCGTATGCCGAGTCCATAGAAGCAGCTCTCTCTCTCTCTCTCTCTCTCTCTCTCTCTCTCTCTCTCTCTCTCTCTCTCTCTCTCTCTCAAAGGCCATTTCGGTTACTCCTCCCATATGGTTTCTTTCACATATAGATAAATATTACATTTTGATTATACGTAAACAACTCTCTCTCTCTCTCTCTCTCTCTCTCTCTCTCTCTCTCTCTCTCTCTCTCTCTCTCTCTCTCTCTCTCTGAAAAGCTGACACGTCTCCTTTTCATTTTCACTCACACAGGTGAAAAATTACATTCAATTTCGAGTCTATACCAACAGCAGCGCTCTCTCTCTCTCTCTCTCTCTCTCTCTCTCTCTCAAGGAAATGCCATTCTGGTTAAGCATTCCTAGTATTTATGTCACGCAAATGAATATTTCTTTTTATTTCATTTAGAACCTGTACAACCGGAAACTCTGCATAATGCCATACAGGTCTAGGTTCACATCAAAGGACGTCTAAAGAATAACGGGATTGGTCAGCTCTGCAAATACCAGCGAAGGAAACATTAGCGGAAAAGGAAACAAGAACAGAATGAAGAGGAGATTAAAAAATGAGTACGCAAACGTCTGACTCTTTCTTTCTTATTTCACGTAATCAAAGTCTTGATTTTGCAAACTTTTGCATGAAGGCTGAAGTGCGCTTGAATTGAAATAACTGTGAAAAAGGAAACACAAATAAGAATGAAAATGCTTTTAGGGAAAAAATGTTTTAGAGCCCTTGAAGGTCTTTTAACGTTTAGGTTAGTCCATCTGTGTATTTACTATGCACACAATCACACACGCACACACACACATACGCACGCGTAGTCTTGAAGATATGCATTTGTGAATTCATTTCTTTCAATTTTAACACTCAAATCACATAACGCACATATTCTGCATATATCACCAGAAAAGGGTTAGATATACATTCATTGTTCAATACACACTTTCACATTTGAGATGCACTCTCTATACGTCAATTACACACCACATGGACGCCCCAGCAGGGGGTCAGTGCACCTCACGTGATGCACTGTAGGCACTACTAAAGGGTGTCTGCAGCTACCCTTACCCCTAGCAGCAGCCACCTTTTAGCTTTCTACAGTTTCCTCTCTTGAATCACGCTGTCTAACACCTCTTACTGTTACTTCGTAGTGAAGTTGTCGGGTTTTCTCCTAGTTCCATCTTTATATCTTTGTACAGTCCTTCACTTACTTTATTTTCAATATATCTCTTTATTTTGCTGTCCGACCACTCCAACTCCCTCTTTTCACTGTCTTAGGCGCTAAATGGACGAAAGTTCCCCAGTGCCTGGCTTAACAGCCTAAATTTCATTTATCAATTAAACCACACTCACGCAGAAAAGTATATAAAAAATAGGTGACGCCCAACATAATTCAAGTCAAGAGAATTTTTTTCAGAAAGTGTTTTTGTGACCTTTGGTTACCCCAGGTATAAAATCAAATGAAAACCAAACTCATTCATTAAAGGAGAAGTCCCAACAAGGAAAGAAAATGTTCAGCTCAAACTTGCAGCGGCTGAGTTGCGTTTCAGGATCAGAAGAGGATGAAATTACTTCCATTATAATTCATAACACATCAAGAAAAACATCCGCCCTTCCGACGATATTTTCTTTCCTCACAACAGTCTCGAGGTTGTCTCGAGTTGATGACGCTGCCCAAAAACACTTTTACATCTCGCAAATATTACATTTCCTCGGCATATTTGCCCTGGAATCTTTCTCGCTGCAAATTGACTTCTTAATTAATTGAGAAGTTTGGATTCCGTGTCGATTTTCTACTTCTGGTTACGAAAAAAAATCTCGAACTAAGAACACTCCTCGACTTGAGGTTATTACAACCGCAATAGAGGATGTGCATTTGTGTGTATGTGTCTTATTTTATTATTCACAGAATAGGCGGAATCTCTAATGGAAATGTACGTATAAAATAACCAGTACAGCTGTTTATATATATATATATATATATATATATATATATATATATATATATATATATATATATATATATATATATAGAGAGAGAGAGAGAGAGAGAGAGAGAGAGAGAGAGAGAGAGAGAGAGAGAGAGAGAGAGTAGATTGGTTATAAGCATCTGGAGAGAGTGGATTAGCTTTTCGAGGCCCTCTCTCATTTTGATTCTTGCCTAAACAGGACTCTGTTTCTATTTATTCTAAACATGAAATTTTTCAGTACTATAATTCTCTTATTTCGATGACCGTAACTGTAACACCAGGTGACAAAAAGCAACCTATCAATCAAGGTTCAAGGATGATAAATCAGATTTACAAATGAGGAGTTTTGATTCTGAAGACATAAGCGCATATCCTTTACTGTATAACTATACTGTATATACAAAAAAGATTTCCCCAACCGATATACGAACAGAGTTTGTTTTTTTTCGTGAGCAAAAATACTTTAAAAACAATATCACATACCGAGATTCCCACATGAAATTCAAGGAAGGTTTTTTGTATATTTCATTTTCATAGCAGATATCTGCATATAAAAACTACAGGAATGGCAAAATAAAGAAAATCTATTTCAAAACAGAAATTCTTCAGAGAAAATAATGTTTTAGAAAATATCATGCCACAAAATTCCTTTTTAAATTTCCATTTTTTTTTTAAATATTCTTTTACAGCAAGTGAAGATTTCTGGTCACTGACAAAGTAAAAAATACGGAGCGAGAAAAAATATCTACGAAAAATAACAAAGACCTTGTACGTAAGTTGCTCGTCAGTTGGTCAAACTGTTTGGTGAACTGCAGTCTATTTCGTTGCGTATGGGTGCAATCTGAACTGTCGATCTGTAAGTGGCTGGAAATCTCGGCCTGCAGTTCTCGAGGCTAAGTCGAGGTTTCAGCTGTCGTGTAGTGAGGACGTTTGCCTGTCACAAAATGCTTCTTGTTCATTACATGTATTAAATCTCTCATAATCTGACGGACAATGACAATTTATTTTGCAAAGTCTTCATAACTTCATTTCCACCATGACCTACGGTTTGAAACGTTTCAGCAACTGTTTTTGCTAACCCTAAAAACCTTCATTTGCAACTTAAGCTGTCAAAATCTTACTGTCAACAGAATGGAAATAGAATAACAGCAAGAAATGTTACAAGAATAACACGTACAAAACTGTCAGTGAATAGAAGTATATTCTAAAACGCTTATGTACACCATGTATGCACTTACTAGTAATTAGGCAATGATTTTCTTTTTATAATGAAAGCTGCAAAAATAAGCTACTGTATTTCAATTCAAATGGCATGGAAGAAGCTATCACTTTTTTGTTCCAAAAATAGTGCATACTGGCAATCTTTTTTTATTTCTGTTATAAAGTGCACAAACAGACAACGTGAATGTCTTCGGATACTTAGGAACAACCACGGCATCTCTGTAAAACAGCAAGAAGACTGCGCCTCCTGCAGCGGCGCAAAGGTGCAACGACAAATTTTCTAATGTCCCTAGAGTTGTTCCCGAAGTTGCTCGAATCTTGCTAAATTCTTCCTTAAAAGTCACGTGACAGTATTATTCCCGGCCTCCTTCCGGTTTTCCAGTTAAATTGAGTGGAACTTCGTCTAATTAGCTGCACATGGTTTCCCTGAGCTCTCACCACGGCAAGCATTGCATTGTTTTTGTTAATTCCAGTCATTACACAGGCAATATTTGTACTGAGTGCTTGCAGACTCTCTCAGAATGACTTCCTGATTGCTTCACAAACTAGTTCTGCATTACACTCTTTAGTTCCACTGAATCCAGGAATGTCACCACAATGCATTTCAGCCATTCAGCCAAATACATTACTATCTAGTGACAATTCCCAGCATCTTTGAGAGGGCAACATCGCTATTCTCATCGATAATCAAGCAAAGTTTTCTGTCAGAGATAAAAGATGTCTGGTTTTCCACGAAAAGTGGACCAAGAACATCGCAAATTATACCCAGGTACAGTATTTCCAAAAATATTCTAAAAAATTGGGAAGGGCACAGTATTTCCAAAACATTCTAAAAATGGGAATCATAAAAAAAGCGGGGGTGGGGGTTTGAGGCATGTAAATTAAACACTCTGCATATTTAACTAATAAAGCAATGCTAAACTACAAATATAGATTAAGCTCGCTCTTACTTTGATTCTCCGATTATTTTAATGGTAAGACATGATGAATGGCTCTTGCTCTTCCATGTTGCCGTTTTTGTTTTTCTGTAAATCACAGACTTTGGCCGAAACTGTACACTTAATTATTTGCAAAACATATCTTAATCATCACCAGAAAACTGTACCATGCAGTTTTTAAACGTTATCTTGAAGCCATTCCTTGGGGAAACGTTTAATGCATTGCGTCTTGCTAGTTTTCAATTGCTTGTACGAGTATGATCGAAATGATCCAACACATAAAATTTATCATAAATGCAAAACTGTTCAGAATTCTCGCTAAATTCTCTAGACTTTTGATATGTAGCTAATGGCTGAAAAAGTCACTAGATAGAAACGAATATCTCTAGAACTAGCGACTAACTGAATGATGTTTGATAGTGTAACTGAGCCTAATGGAGAGTAAATTAATCTATAATAATAAAATCCGATTTGTTCTTGTTTGTTTACCCCGGATGGATGCCGGGTAGGTAGGGGATCGGGAGGGTAGGGGAGACACGAAACATCCACCCTCCTCCTGCAAACCTGTTTGTCCGCCCAGGGTGCGGGCGGGGTAGTTAGGGGATCGGGATGGTAGGGGAGACACGGAACATCGACCCTCCTCCTGCAAACCTGTTTGTCCGCCAAGGGGGGGGGAAGTTAGGGGATCGGGAGGGTAGGGGAGACACGAAACATCCACCCTCCTCCTGCAAACCTGTTTGTCCGCCCTGGGTGGGGGCGGGATAGGTAGGGGATCGGGAGGGTAGGGGAGACACGAAACATCCACCCTCCTCCTGCAAATGTGTTTGTCCGTCCAGGGTGGGGGCGGGGTAGTTAGGGGATCGGGAGGGTAGGGAGACACGAAACATCCACCTTCCTCCTGCAAACCTGTTTGTCTGCCCTGGGTGGGGGCGGGGTAGGTAGGGGAGACACAACACATCCACCCTCCTCCTGCAAACCTGTTTGTCCATCAAGTGGGGGCGGGGTAGGTAGGGGATCGGGAGGGTAGGGGTGACAAGAAATATCCACCCTCCTCCTGCAAACCTGTTTGTCCGTCCCCGGGGTAGGTAGGGGATCGGGAGGGTAGGGAGACATGACACATCCACCCTCCTGGCCCGCGCAGCGTAGCGCTCGCCATCAAGCTCGTTTACATAATAATAAGGAACTCATAGGATTTATAATGACTGGGACGCTAATATAGCACAATTCTATAAATTTAAAGGAACTCAAAATCCAAATTATTTGGGGAAACCACACATTGTAGGTGATCCTGCACTTAATACTATTAAACAGTCACTAGGGCAGGGATTACAGGGTAGCATTTTCGGAAAAACTACCTAAAATAAGAGGTTTATACCACTGATAATGTCATTTTATTACTGCAGTTCAACTGATATGAAGCAGAATAAGTTAATTATTTATTGAAAGTTTACTCTCTCTCTCTCTCTCTCTCTCTCTCTCTCTCTCTCTCTCTCTCTCTCTCTCTCTCTCTCTCTCTCATTTAACGATTTCACAAATTGTGAGTGAAGAGTGAAAGACGTTACAAACACGTAGGAAAAATTTCAGGGGCTGTAAAATTCGATTTTGTTTTGCGTGGAAAATCACATTATTAATTTACCATCTGCGTGAGAACGGAAAAATAACGAAAATAATCTAATTCTTTGTTCTGAGCGCATTAAATATTAGAACAGATTTGTATTAATTTTTAGTCATTAAGAATAACAGACTTATAAGGTAGTCTTTTAAATGATAACGCAGAGATATACAGAGTGACAATTTTGTGGGCAGACATAATGGAGACATGACTTCAGAAGGGAAAAACGATGAAAATGGTCAAAGATGATCTGCTGTTAAATTGTAAACATTACACTGTTTTTCTCTTAAATCAACAACAGTTTCACATTCTTCTGAAGCGCACACTGAGAGAGACACAAGTGAAGATTACACCGTCGCGGTCATCCCGATTTTAATCTTAATATAACTGCATATAATTTGACGGCAAATTGATAACCCACAACTGTTGTTTTCTATACCTCTTCTCCCGTGTCTACCCGGCTGCGACCAACCAATTCGACTGACCACCAGAGACATATTTCCCTGTTTTACGCCAGCAGAAGCATAACGGCTTCTAACGGAGCAAACCCGAGACCACTTGTTACTGAAGCGATTGTGGTACTCTACAGAGAGAGAGAGAGAGAGAGAGAGAGAGAGAGAGAGAGAGAGAGAGAGAGAGAGTGTCGGGGGGTGGTGAGGGGGCCAGGTTGACACCAAACCGTCAGAAAATCTGTCTACTGTCTTGAAAACGCACAGATGTGCGTCAGCATCCAGCGAGGCCTAACATCAAGTGTGAGCAAAACGAAAGACCAAAGTTCCCTGGAGTGTCATTCATCTGAGTGGAGAACCATGTGAGCTCCGGGGAAGTTCTCAAACAGAAATGAGTCTTTGAGATTATGCGGGACATAAGCAGAGGAGGAGGAGGAGGAGGAGGAGGAGGAGGAGGAGGAGGAGGAGAGGAGGAGGAGGAGGAGGAGGAGGAGGAGGAGGAGGAGAGCGGAAATAATAGAAAATAATGGTTTATATAGTTATTTAAAAATTAACAGGGGTTATCCAGCTTACAAGTAGTAAAAAGCAACTGGGTTTAAGAGTATTAAAAGAGAATATGATTGCATAATGGAAAAAGATAAAGTCAGAAAAAATGTAGACTGAACAACAGTCAAGAGGAAAATGTAAGAAACACTAACACATACAAGACAGGGAAAACAATATTATAGAAATTGGAAATCAGTTGGAATTAAGGAGAATACTAATAAACAAATAAACACTGGAGAAGAAAAACTAAAATAATTTAAATGTAACAATGAACAATTAAGGAAGATAAGACTCCACAGTCATTATGGAGGAGAATATTCGTTTAGGGTGAGTGGTAATAGAAAGAGAGAGATATTAATATAGATTAGTTAAATGGTTATGATATGATGCCTTTAAGGGATAAAAAAAAAGAAATAGAAGAGATTCACGGTGAAAAAAACCAAAGCGAAGTAAAAAAACATTACCATGATAAAAATACATAATCATGAAACAAAAAAAGTAAAAGGATATTTGGGCAGATGTTTGGCCGACAGAGAACAACAGTGATTAATTAGCGAAAAAAATGGTTCATTTAAAAAAAGTAACCCTAACGAACTGGCGATAATTAGCTGGAACATGTATTTAGCGGAAACTGAAAAAAAAAAGACTGTTCCTCAACACCAGAAACAACAATTCATTAGGCATTGATAAAGACATTATCACAAACATACAAACATTCAGAACAGGTGATTTGGTCACAGACACAAAAAGCCGAAACTAATGTGGAATGTCGACAAAATGATAATAATCAAGCCTAAAAGTATACGGCATATAGCAACATACGTTTTACAATTTTTCATATTTATGTAGCTCGAAAATATGCAATTGAACGGTTAATCAAAAAGAATAGGAATAACATATGCTTTAGAAACTTTATTTTCAAATCAATGACGCCTGTAGGCCTGTTCCATATGAATACCATTCACCTCCTGAATAATAATAATAATAATAATAATAATAATAATAATAATAATAATAATAATAATAATAATAATACAAGTAAATCACTTGATAGAAATAGCATCAACTGTATTAAATGATAAAGAGAAGAATGAAGGGAAAAAAGAGAAAAACAAAAGAAATTCTTCATAAGTGAAATAAAAATAATTTCACATAAAACCGTAACCACATGCCATAAACGCCCCCAAGGGTAAAAATAAAAAAGGTAATAAAAGAAACGTATTAACCAAATAATAACAATAAAAGAAAAACGAGTACTCTTAACTCTCCCAGAGCCCGGGTCGCCATTTTCATATTTTATCTCTCCATTTCATCTGGCATTTGGCTGGCTGCAGCCCCATCCCGGCATCGGGGGCCATCTCCGGCCCGTATTTTACTCCTAATTGCAGCCGACGCAGGAGCAGCCGCTGCTGAGAGACGTTTCCTCCGCCAGCGACACGGCTTCTGCTGACGAAGGGCCGCGATGCATTGGAGATGGGCCAGAAAATTCCAATTTAGGGGATTCGCCCGATATGACCTCAACCCGTTATATCTCCCCTTCCCCCCTCCCCCAACAACACACGCATACACCCTGGACCCCAGACCCCTTTTTCCTCCGTCCCCACCCCCACCACCCCAGACCCCCTTTTCTGCGATACCATCTCCGGCTTCTAGTTGGACAGCCAACGGCGGGGCAATACTCATGCATAGTAGCCATTCAGACTAAATTGATAGCGCGTACGCACATAAGATTTGACTATTCGCGCGCGCTCGCCCGCACATAACGTATATGTGACCGAGGCTACTTCATAACCATAAGAAGAATAATTCTCTCGTTTACTTGTCAGTTAAAATAATGATGCACCACACGTAAAAGTGATTTATTACCAACGTACATACCGGCGATCGAGAGAGCTTTCATATACGAGGTTCGTTACCATTCTCTGTATATTGAATTTAGCAATGGATACATACATACATACATACATACATATAGACATACACACACACACACACACACACACACACACATATATATATATATATATATATATATATATATATATATATATATATATGTGTGTGTGGTCATCAGGCTGAGTGGTACAGCTATCAGTTTCTAGTCCGTGGTTCGTTCCGCCTATCAGTCCACCCAGATCTAGATGGGTGCCAACGTCCCCTGTGGACAAGAAAAAGGACATGGGGATAGCGCCCGGAAGGCTGTAAGTTTCTTGGGCCATCCCTTCTGAGGATATATAAATATAAATAAGTATATATATATATATATATCTGTATATATATATACATACATATATATATATATATATATATATATATATATATATATATATATATATATATATATATATATATATATATATATATATATATATATATATATATATATATATATATATAATATATATAAGCCTTCCTGTATTCAAAGTCAATTTGGTCTAGTAAACCGATACAGCAGTATGTTGTTTATTAACAGGGAAATTTTTCTTTCGGTGATGAACACTATGGTAATTACAATACAATGTTTGCATAATTTTTAGCCCACTGTAGCACACACCTGCTGTTCTATCTGTAATTGATAGTATTTGCTGATATAAGTTTTTTTTTATTATTATTATTATTATTATTATTATTATTATTATTATTATTATTATTTAAAAATACTCATTGTAGCAAGAGTCTTGAAATGGAGTAAAAAATCCACAGTTATGTATGGGTAAATATATGTACCCATACATAACTGTGGATTTGTTCCGCCATTATTATTATTATTATTATTATTATTATTATTATTATTATTATTATTATTATTATTATTATTATTATTATTATTATTCCTGATGTAATAAGCAGTATCAACAACGGGGCAAGTTAAAAGCAATCAAAAACAGTTGACTCTACTTGGCACCTACAAGACTGATGCAAGCACACTGCTGTGTGCCTTTCCTCTTGACGAATGCACTACTTAGAAAAGGGAGAGAGTATTGAAAACCGTTATTGCAAAACGCGTCCATGTCAACACACCTAGGCTGGGCCCTTTGCCGAAAATGAAGTATAATGTCGTCCTTAATGGGAAAACAATAACGCATCGCTGTGCATCGATCTTGTGCCAGATATTTTGCTGCAGAAAAAAAAAAATGATATTGGTCCTCTTCATATTCCGTTAACATTAAGATCGAGCGGGGATTACTTTTAAAGCATTTATTGATTCAGTGGATGTTCTATGTGTTTACTTGATAAATGTACCAATATACTGTCTTTCTCTCTCTTCAACCCCATCTGTATTCCTCTCTCGGTTACCTGTAACACATGAATATAAACGTGAAGTCCAAATAGAGATTGAGAGAGGTTTCCGCAGATCTATATGTTTTTCTCATCTGAGAGAGAGAGAGAGAGAGAGAGAGAGAGAGAGAGAGAGAGAGAGAGAGAGAGAGAGAGAGAGAGAGAGAGAGCTTACATAGAATATATATATATATATATATATATATATATATATATATATATATATATATATTATACATATATATAATATATATATATATATATATATATACACATACATAGAGAGAGAGAGAGAGAGAGAGAGAGAGAGAGAGAGAGAGAGAGAGAGAGAGAGAGAGAGAGAGAAGTTAAGTATATCTTAGTTTAACCAGACCACTGAGCTGATTAACAGCTCTCCTAGGGCTGGCCCGAAGGATTAGATTTATTTTTACGTGGCTAAGAACCAATTGGTTACCTAGCAAAGGGACCTATACAGCTTATTGTGGAATCCGAACCACATTATAGCGAGAAATTAATTTCTATCACCAGAAACAAATTCAGAGAGAGAGAGAGAGAGAGAGAGAGAGAGAGAGAGAGAGAGAGAGAGAGAGAGAGAGAGAGAGTTTTTACCAATAATAAAAAGCATCAGCTCCATTATGAAGTAAGAGCTGCAGCCCCGCAACACCCAAAAAGAGCCCAATTCTTACAGAACCCGACAAATGGAATACGTCTTTTTCCTTTATCCAGACCCAAGAAGAAGACGAAGAGGCAAGCCTTGGCCATCTCACTAATTAACTCAGATGTCATTAGACGCCGCGGCAAACGGCTTCATACAAGTCCGGGAACAGTAAAAAGACATAATCTGAGAACAATAGGAAAAGAAAATTGATGAGTTGGAGAGAAAGAGAAGTGCAGGAGAAAAAAAAAGCCTTTGACGTCCTCGAGATAAAAATCTGAAACAGATGTATTTCTCGTTGCTTTGAGGAATTACATTATGATTCGTCTTCGTTTTTTTTCTGGCCGGCGGTCGATCAAATAAATTGGGAAAAACGAAAGATATTAGAGGGCAAGTAAGGGGATGTATTGGCGTTTGATAAAGAAAGGAGGTAAATGGGGATGATAATGGAAATGTGCAGAAATATGGAATTGGAACTGTAATATAAAATTTATGACACAGGCCAAGCACTGGTACCTATGAGGTCATTCAGCACTAAAAGGGAAATCGAGGGTAAAGGCTTTAAAGGGGTGGCAGTTGCACTATGAAGCAATTGTCAGAAGGTGGAAAGTAAAATGGGAGAAAGAGAATATGAACAGAGGTACAGTAAAAGGAATGAGAGGGGTTGCAGCCGAAGGCTGAAAGAACGCTGCAAAGAATCTTAAGTAATGCCTACAGTGCACCTCACTTGCGAGGTGCACTGAAGGTACTACCCCATACGCGAGCAGAAATATGGAACTGACAGGCTAACCTTTCATCAGGGGAGAGGAAAATCCATTCTACTTGTTGGAGATGATTTGATCATAGCGGCAGTCAGAGGAGGGCCAGCACGGTACAATGAAGGTTTGGTAAGAGGGGATGGGAATCAAAGGCTCAAGGTGACGTCAATAACACAGAAGTGATGGTGCAAGGTAAAGTTGTACACGAACACCGAATAATAATTAGAGAGAAGCATAATCAACAGCGAAAACGAATAATTAGTAGAAATCTCAGCGAATGGAAGACATAGTAGAAAAGACGATTTTAGGGAGAGACTGACAAACAGGGAGAAATGGAAAGTCACGTGATGAGCGAATACACAGCAATCTGAGGGTTCGTCCACACTGCAGTTAAACATGTCATAAAAACACGTCGGAAATTAATCGTATACGTATCACAAACAGGTTGGAAACAATTCGACAACCTTAAGTGGAGAACAAATCTTGACAACTGCTTGATAATCGTATGAAGAACTGATTAGGACTACCAACAAGTCTTTGATTTGTATTTTGCTTGATTGTGGTTGTGGTGAGTGTACGCTAATAAGCCGACGTGTGTTTATGAGAAGTTTTACTGCAGCGTGGAAGCACACTGAGAGTGTCTCTGCAAAACGGCCTGAAAAGTAGTCTGATGTACATTGCTGAAGTTTGGAATTTAAGGATGGCAGAGGAAATACTACTACATAAGCATCAGAAGAAGAATATGTAAAAGAAGCAGGACATCGATGGTCAGAGCATGGTTTAAGTACGGCAGAATAGAATAGAATAAAATATATAAAATTTAGGCCAAAGGCCAATCCCTGGGAACTATAAGATCATTCAGCACTGAAAGAGAAACTGACAGTAAGAAGGTCTGAAAGGTGTACCAGGAGGAAAACCTCGCAGTTGCACGATGAAACAATTGTTAGAGAGGGTGGAAAGTCAGATGGAAGAAAAAGAATATGAACGGAGATACACTAAAAAAGAAATGAAAGGGGTTGGCTAGGGGCCGAAGGGACGCAGCAAAGACCCTTAAGTAATATCTACAGTGCACCACATCAGGTGCACTGACCGCACCACTCCCACTACGGGGAAGAAGGGCGGAGGAAAAGAGAGGAGTTCCATAAGAAGACAGCAATTTAGGTGGAGAAGAGAGAAAGATATGACGGAACTTGGATTAGGATTGGTGTAATAGAAAGCAGACTTTGCAGATGACGCATCAGAAAGTCCAAACCACCATCATTAGGGAAGTTTAGCTCGGATACCATATTCTTTTGCACGTTTGTTCAATAATACGAGCGTGCCGTTTTGTGAAAAATGTAATGGCTTTCCCGTAGATTTTCTCAAATATCCACGTTAGCAGTTCAAAGTTAGAAGCCATATTTAATTAATCATCCTCACCTGCCACATGCAGAAAAATCTAATAGGCTTGCAGAACATCCATCCATCCATCCATCCATCCATACATGCATAAATACTCA
>NC_089744.1:36284098-36286598 GCF_040412425.1 Macrobrachium rosenbergii
AAATGGCACCTAACTAACATCACTTAGCTCTTTTTCCATTTTTATATTTGCCTATAGAAACTGCTCAAGAGAATCTGTTATGATGACATAATTGCAAATGATATCATGATAAAACTCCTGTTGATTTATTTTCGCTAACAAACATAGCAAAAAAATTACTTTATATTATATATACATACACACACATAATATGTATATATATATATATATATATATAAATATATATATATATATATATATATATATATATATATATATATATATATATATATATATATATATATATATATATATATATATATATATATATATATATATATATATATATATATATATATATATATATATATATATATATATATATATATATCGAATTTTTGTCTGGAAAGGTGATGACAGGTATTTTAAAGATTTTCCCTTTACTGTGTCTGTATGTTTATTTTAATTTGCTTAAGTAACGAAAGCACGCATTTAACAAAGAAATATGATCACCGTGAAAATGTCACAGCATTGACCACCGATCTAAAAAAAAAAAAAAAAAAAAAATAGGAAACATGCAGTATGCTGTGAAAACCAAGTGTCAGATCACAAAGGGCTAAATCTAAAATAGCTGGAACCTGATACTATTTTATACAATTTTACCGTTATGTACCATTATATGAAGTATATCACTGAACAACTGTCCCTACATTATCATTATATGCCAGCAAGTGAGACATAATAAATTTTACTGCCAATGTTTCAACACTGAACAAACACTTTAATTATAGGTCTACACGTATATTAAAAGGTGTACATCTGAACACAGATTCAGTTTAATAAAAATGATTTTGAAATGATCCTTAAGAATCATTTTCCAATACAATGGAACCCTAAGTACTCTATTATATACCATTGGAAGCCAATGTCTAACACCCAAAATAAATAAATAAATAAATACACAAATTATATATATACTGTATATTTATATATATATATATATATATATATATATATATATATATATATATATATATATATATATATATATATATATATATATATATATATATATATATATATATATATATATATAATATATATATATATATATATACACATATAAGAAAAACAATATATTTTTCACAGAAATTCATCAAAAAAATACCCAGAGATACGGACACACAACCTTGATCACATATCTCTAATGTAATATTGATCCAAA
Organism: Macrobrachium rosenbergii; assembly: GCF_040412425.1. Classification (NCBI taxonomy): domain Eukaryota; kingdom Metazoa; phylum Arthropoda; class Malacostraca; order Decapoda; family Palaemonidae; genus Macrobrachium; species Macrobrachium rosenbergii. The sequence goes on from NC_089744.1 coordinate 36,285,303, forward strand.
CCTCGTGCAAAATGTAATGATCAGCCAATCATTAAACTGACATTTTGGCCTTGAAAGAACGGATGTTGAAAACTGTAACGTAAGGCAGCAGATGACTCATGAGAAGCTGCATACGTGCGCCAGGTTGCAACTGGCAAAGCACAGCCAACTGGGAGGAGAATATTGACACATACTCATGAACTTTCTATGTATGTGTGTATGTATATATATATATATATATATATATATATATATATATATATATACTATATATATATATATATATATATATATATATATATATATATATATATATATATATATATATATAAATATATTCTACTCTCTGACTCATCGGGATCGGACTCAATTCTTCAATCCTGATGGGAGTCAGAAATATATATATATATATATATATATATATATATATATATATATATATATATATATATATATATATGTATATATATATATATATATATATATATATATATATATATATATATATATATATATATATATATATATATATATATACATACTGTATATATATATATATATATATATATATATATATATATATATATATATATAAAATATTCTGATATATATATATATATATATATATATATATATATATATATATATATAATGAATTTTTCATCACATAACTGTGGCATTTTATAAAAAAACATTAAGCTACAAATGTCATTTAATGTCGAACTTGCGCTACTTCGGGAAGATCACTAAAGGGGAGTCATAAGATATAAATGATTTGGTACCTAAGTAACTCGAACACCTGACAGTACTCACCAACGACTTCCAGTCGACGACGCTAAATACAAATCCCCACACACGACGGGTATATGTACGGTAGAGTCGGCATTAACTTATACCTTCCATGAGAAGAGACGCCATTTCTTCCTTTTCCTAGGATATTTTTATTTCTTTCAGCCCTAAACTGCGCTTGCACACTCGATATTCTTATATGAATAAGTATTAAGTTCGCGGCTCTTTAATGACAGATTGTACAAGAAAACGTACCCAAAACCTAAGAAAGCATAATGAAGATCGATTTTACTTCCTTGGTGTTATCTAAGACAAATAAGTATTCAATATGCCAAGCACACTCACTACTATGTATTCTAAGTAAGACCTTTCGAAATTATTCACTTATATTTACTTACTCCTCCGTACCGTTCTCACGACGTCCACTTTCTTTACGCTCCTCCCCCTAAACCCATACGAACCAACCAAACACACAACATATACCCACACACACAAGAGAGAGAGAGAGAGAGAGAGAGAGAGAGAGAG
>NC_089744.1:36291598-36329098 GCF_040412425.1 Macrobrachium rosenbergii
AAACTTTGTTTCTTATTTTCTTCTCATTTTCATCATAATTACCACAGATGATTATTTTTTTTCTCCATTTCGTACCTTTTCACATTAACAGGCGATTTCTGAGGATTTTAGCACATAAAAAGTCTACAAAAAACGCATCGTTTTTTAGTATTCTCTAAAACATCGTTTATGCTGTAATTCGTCGTTTGAGTGTTAATGTTAGGCAGTGAAAGTGTTATTCGGTTGTTATGTAAACGAAGATACTTGATATAACAGCCAAGAAAAACAGTGTATCCTACCATGTGAGTTGATATGAATACTAGGTTTCAAGTAACAACTAACTTTTTATGTACAGATGCTAATATGTGGCTTACTACGCTACCACGTAATTTTTAAAAAATTGTATTATGTATTCTGTACGCCAAAGTAGGTCTGGTGCCTTTATTGGACCCTTTTGTATAATCTTTTTTTGTATGCAGGAGAATAAATAAACATCTATCTGTCTATCCATAACTGAGAGGCTATGAAGATCTTCCTCCTTGTGTGTGTGTGTGTGTGTGTGTGTGTGTGTGTGTGTGTGTGTGTGTGTGTATGAACGCCAGGAAAGGAAAGACCAGACAAACAAAAGACGAACAAAGGAGCAACCCGATACCCATCGAGGCTCAGGTGTTCCTGAAGGCGGAATTGCTGGGCGAATATTAATACCCCCGAAAACTCTTGTTTATGGGCCAGAAAATGGTATATTCCTCCTACACCATCATTTCCTTCTTATTTCCAAAAGGAAAGGAAAACAAAAAAACACGGAGAGATAAAACACACACAACTCACAGAAGTAAAAAAACTATTTCTTATTGATGGCTATGGAACATTCTGATAAAAAAAATCCATCACAAAATACGATTTTATATGCAATGTGGACGACAAGAAATACGATTTTTATATGTAATATGAAAGACGAGAAATACGAATTTTATATGTAAATATGGAAGACGAGAAATATAATTTTTATATTTAATATGGAAGAAGAGAAATGCAATTTTTATATGTAATGTGGAAGACAAAAAATATGATTTTTAAATGTAAATATGGAAGACGAGAAATACAATTCTTATATATAATATGGAAAACGAGAAACGATTTTTATATGTAATATGGAAGTCGAGAAATACGATTTTTACAAGTAATGAGGAAGTTGAGAAATACGGTTTTATATGTAATAATATGGAAGTCGAGAAATACAATTTTTATATGTAAATATGAAAGACGAGAATCATACTATATCTTGATAAAATTGAATGGAAGGATTGTAAGAGAAAAATATAACCATCGTGTAAAGTGACCAACCATTAAGTAGAGAAAAAACATAACAATCATGTAATGTGGCCAACCATTAAGTAATGTGCAAAGACGCAAAATCTAGTTCGTTTTCCATGCATATAGCACGCATTCATTGATGTTCATACAAACACCCACTTTTCAATACGACTTTTCAAAAATCGCCCTGAAAAGTGCTCCAAATAAACTGAGGAGGCTTCCTAGAGCTTAAAACACTCATCATTCTAGCTGCTCATACACTAGCATTAAAAAGCACATCTCATGGATATATTTTTTTCATATATGAGTCACTGACCTCTACCTTTAATTAAGTAATACATTTCATTAACTGTCAGGACAAGACTATATAGAATTTAGGCCAAAGGCCAAGAGCTGGGACCTATGAGTTCATTCAGCGCCGAAACGGAAAATGACAGTAGAAAGGCGTGAAAGGTGCAACTGGAGGAAAACCTCTCAGCTGCACTATGAACCAGTTGCTGGGAGAAGGTGGAAAGTAAGATGGAAGAAAAAGAATACGAACGGAGGTACAGTAAAGGGAAGGAAAGGGGGTGCAGCTAGGGGCAGAAGGGACGCTGCAAAGAACATTAAGTAATGACTACATTGCATCGCATGAGGTGCACTGACGGCACTGCCCCTCTACGGATACTAACTGACAGGGCAAACTTAAATAAATGTCGAGCAATTCGCTAAGTAAGGATCTCCGTTTTTTCTCTTCCAGAGAGTTGTTGATTCACGTCCTTACTATGAAAAATGAATAAATCCAGATGTCACATAATGCATTTACTATCACTCTTTTAATTCATGTAAAAGACAGTTAAAACAAACGCAGCCAGTGGAAATGTACGTCCGCTAATGTCAGGCCCATGAGCACATTTTTTTTTTTTGTTATTTTTTTTACCAAAATGAAGTGGGTTAGTGGGATCTGCCAAATTCTTACGTGTTAACAGATCATCTTTACTGAGTCTACGGTGCACGCTTGCCTAGTTTCATTTTCAAATCACAGTTGAAAGTTTGGAAAAAGATCCATGAACATATTTTAAGAAGAAGAAGAAGGAGTGGGTTAGCTTTAATGATCTGCAAAATTCTTACACGTTTACAGATGACAGTCTGCCGAATCTACGGGGCAAGTTTTCCTAGTTATATTTTAAAATTTAAGTTGGAAGTTTGACCTGATAAGAAGAGCACGAACACCTACTACAATGCGTATTGCAGGAGTGTAACATGTGCAGCAAGCTATTCAGCATCTAAACAGCCGAAAATCCGCGTGCACATGCATGATACTTCATCATCATCATCATCATCATCATCATCAATATTATTATTATTATTATTATTATTATTATTATTATTATTATTATTATTATTATTATTATTATTATTATTACTATATGGACCTAGCTTATAGGGGCCACTGACTTCAAATTGAAGCTTCTAAAGAATATGGTGTTCTTGTGAAATAAGTTACGGAAGATGAAAGGAAAAACAGAAAGAAGAGATCAGTTATGAGAAAATAAAAAAAAGATAAATTAATAAATTAACAAATAAATAGATAAAAATATAAGTAAATTAGTAAAACATTCTCAGGATAAATGGTTTTGGAGAGAGAAACAGTGAAAACAGAAGAGATTTCTCCATTAAGTTTACCAGCTGGAGAAATTAAACCCCCCCACACACATATATTATATATATATATATATATATATATATATATATATATATATATATATATATATATATATATATATATATATATATATATATATACATACATACATACATACATACATACATATATATATATATATATATATATATATATATATATATATATATATATATATATATATATATATATATATATATTATTCTTTTTAATTACAAGCTCGTGACTTTTTCACCTGCACATATATTAAGCCATATAAGTCGCTTGCGGACAATTCTTCGAACACATTTCTTCGAAAACAAAAACTTCGAAGTGAAATATCTTCGACAAGCAAACACTTCGTAGTAGAATATCTTCGACAGGCCAATTACTTCGAATCACCAATCTCTCTCTCTCTCTCTCTCTCTCTCTCTCTCTCTCTCTCTCTCTCTCTCTCTCTCTCTCTCTCTCTCAATACACAGTCAGTTTTTGTACAGCATTATTATAATAATATACTTCAAAGTGTAACCGTCCTGCTTAAAAGGTCGCCGAAATTGTCAAGAGCTCGAAAGGAAAGCCAATGCTCCTCTTAAAAGGATTTTCATTTGTAAAAGGATAAACAAGTGATGAACAAAACATATTGGAAATGCACAGATTTGAAAATCAGTCCAAAACCCAAACAATAACGATAAAAAATGAGGTGACGACTGTTCCAAGAGAACGTAATCACGCAGCTGATCCTGCAAGCGTGGAAGTTTACCAATTTATGAACGAAGCGAGAGATCAGGCGAAAGACAGCAGAGAAGCACCCAACCTCATAATATCTAGTGCAGCATCTCAAGTTTCTCAAGCCGCAGCTGCGGCTTTACCTTCTACAAATAATATCAAGAGAACAGTGCGCCGTGTTCGACAAAAAGACGAAACTGGATTGGTTGTGCCTATGCACAGGAAGGATTTGATTTTTACAGATGATCAAACGAAAACCAATAATGGTGGCCAATTGGCATAGAGGATTTATGCAGCAAGTTTCTTCTTACCATTCATCTATATGGAAATTTCTAAGTGCTTTGAAAAGGGAACAAGCTTTGAACGAAATAAGCTTAGAAAGAATAAATAGCGGTTATGAGTTCAGAAAGATTTCAAAAAAGTATAAAGCTAGTGCCGCACGTCTGAAGAACCTTGTCACCTCTTTCGATGATTCAACCGATATACAAAACCATTTGCATGAAATTACACATAACCTCCGATTCTAAAAAAAAAAGTACAAATAAAAATATAAATAATTTTTTATTTTAATAAAAATTTATCATTGAAATTGTTTTATATTTTAATAAATGTTCTTGATACTACTGGTTTTTATTACCCCTTTTATTATTGTTAAAATTATTATTATTGTTGTTAATAATAATTTTATTATTAATATTATCATTGGAACGGAAAAAAATAGAAAAAAGGGAAGAAATATAAAAATATTAACGCATTATTGGTCAATCTTGTATTCGAAGAAAGTGTACGAAACCAACTTTTCGATGTTTTGATTTTCTAAGTAAAACACTTTCGAAGTGAATGCACCTCGAAGTTTTTGTTTTCGAAGAAATGTGTTCGAAGATCTGTATTCTACGAAATTTTTTCGAAGAATTGTCAGTAAATCCACATAAGTGCTTCTCCCCAGGCCAGGATCCGAACCTCGGCCTTTGGTTTAGATGCAACGAATTTGCCTCTCAAGGATTATAACTGATAAGGATATCTGCAACAGACAGGATTCGGGCGGGCCGGATGAGCTTATCAGTTACAATTCTTCTTGGGTGGAGTTATTCTCGATATTCAGCGATACCTGTGGGTAGTTTTGTTTATCTGTGTTTTGGTACATCGGATTAACACCCACACACACAAACAAAAGTGCAAACATGTAACCTTTCCAACCTAAGGGGCAGGAGTAACGAAATGTTTTCCATGGCGACAAATCGGCAACTCTTTAAAGAAAAAGAGAGAGAGAGAGAGAGAGAGAGAGAGAGAGAGAGAGAGAGAGAGAGAGAGAGAGAGAGAGAAAAGCAGATATACCGATTCATGTGAAGCTTGATTTTTTTTTTCTTTACGTTTACCACTTCATAAACAGACATGCATAATGTATCAAATTGAGGCGGGTGAAAAATGGATTTCTTCACATCCCTCTCACAGCCATCTATCACCATCAAATCCACTCCGCTTCTTCCATTTCTTCCTTTTCCATTTCCCGCTCGCAAGACAGATGGACAAACTTCAACCATCATTACAGGCTCCGGAAGTTCAAGCAACTGTGATCTCGGACGTGAGGCCGAGAACAAATGGAACGGTAGGGAGGAATGCGGGAGGGAGAAGAGGGTAAGGGGGTGGGGAGGGGTTGTTAATAGGAGCAGAGGGCTGGGGGTGGGAGGAGGAGGAGTAGGAGGAGGAGGAGGAGGGAGTGGGGTAGGGTGGGGTGGGGTGGGGTGCTGTTGCTCTTAAGGTTTATTAAGCAAATGAAAATAACCTTTGTTCGGAGCAGTACCCGACGCAGGAAGCACTTTTCACCAGCAGCTTAAGGCTTATGTTTGATTGATGAGGATGGATTAGAATGAAATTAGCCAATGATCCACTTCCAAAACCCGGGTCAGGTTAGAAATTCAGTGTGGGGATAAAGGTTACGAGGTTACAGGAATGAAAATGAAGAAAATGAGCCAAATGGCAGAAGACTCATATGGCAATAATAACTGCTATGTTGAATGAGATATAGTATAAAAGGATGAAAAACCTTGAGATGAAGTTAAGAAAAATCTTGAGTTGTAGGAAAGAACATAAAAATAAACTCATTCTGAATTTACAAGCTTTTTTTTTTATCAATAGGTACTAAAACAAAAAGCAGACCAAGTAAGCTCACTGTAGGAAAATATATCAATATTATCACAAATAATCATGAGCAAAATAGAAAAAAAAGTTCTATCACAAAACCTATATTTCCGCACCTCAAAGCCAAATCAATGATTCATCTAAATATCGGGTTCGTTTGAAATACTCTAAAAAAAAAAAAAAAAAAAAATCAAATGCATATTGCACCACTGTCATTTATTGTAGAAAAAACATTTTCCAGTTCCTTATCTTTTTTTTATTTTCATTCAGTTACTGCCGTTGATGAAATCTTAATTTTCAACATTCGATTAATTTCCTTTTCCCTTCTGTTATTTCCTTTTTATTTCTTCCCCCTCCTCCCCCTCCTCCTTCTCCCTCTTCTCCTCCTGCTTCTCTCTCTCTCTCTCTCTCTCTCTCTCTCTCTCTCTCTCTCTCTCTCTCTCTCTCCATCGCCGGTCCGTCGTTTCGTACAGTCTTAACTAAGGCCTCATAATCCTGTTATGTATTCGTCTTTTCCGTTTCTACTCTTACTTTTACATTCTCCTCCTCCTCCTCCTCTCTCTCTTTCTCCCTCCCCCCCCTCTCTCTCTCCCTCTCTCTCTCCACTCGTATTAGAGTTCTCAGAGGCAGGAATATTGAGGTCTAAAAGGGTGGCGAGGGAAAAATCCTTTCATGTTAAATACTTCATATGATAATGGGGAATGAGAGTTCAGGGAAAGGCCATAAAACAGACGTCATTATGGATGACCTCGTTTCGGGACAGTACCAGACGGGCAAGGGAAAAAAATCAGGCACCTAATGGTTGGCAGAGAGAGAGAGAGAGAGAGAGAGAGAGAGAGAGAGAGAGAGAGAGAGAGAGAGAGAGAGAGAGAGAGAGAGTTTAATAGCAAACTGGAAAATATCAATGAAATATTCTTGAGAGAGAGAGAGAGAGAGAGAGAGAGAGAGAGAGAGAGAGAGAGAGAGAGAGAGAGAGAGAGAGAGAGAGAGAGAGGGTTAAATAGCAAATCGGAAAATATCAGGGAAATATTCTTGAGAGAGAGAGAGAGAGAGAGAGAGAGAGAGAGAGAGAGAGAGAGAGAGAGAGAGAGAGAGAGAGAGAGAGAGAGAGAATTTGATGATGGTTTGGAATCAAAATGGACAATCTTTTCGCGTCTTATTGTGGTAAGAATGAATAGGTAGCAGCCAACCGTAGTCGTTGATAAAAACAATTTAGAAATAAAAATTGCAACGTAATCAGTTAATTAAATGGAAGTTAAGATTAAAATAGTGAAAAATTACATTTTAAGAAAACAATGAAATTCAGGGAAGTGTAAATTAATATTTAATAAAAATATTACAATTTTGCACTCTCTCTCTCTCTCTCTCTCTCTCTCTCTCTCTCTCTCTCTCTCTCTCCAAATAGCAGCCAATCGTAGGTGTTGGTAAAATTAATCAAAGACAAAAATAGCAACTTAAGCAGTTACGTAAAGGAAAATACTGAAAATTGAAGTTTATTGAAGTTTAATAAAAAAACAGTGTAATTAGTGGAAAGGAAAGTTAATATCACTTTAACAAAAATATTTCAATCTCTCTCTCTCTCTCTCTCTCTCTCTCTCTCTCTCTCTCTCTCTCTCTCTCTCTCTCTCTCTCTCTCTCTCCAAATAACAGCCAACAGTACGCATTGATAAAATTATTTAAATGAATAAAAAGCAAATCCATGAATTTCGTAAAGCAAAGTTAAGCTGAAAATAGTGACAACTGAAATCTTATTTAAAATAGTGTAAACCGGGCAAAGGAAAGTTGATATCATTTAACAAAAATATTTCAATTCACGTACCTCTTCTCTCTCTCTCTCTCTCTCTCTCTCTCTCTCTCTCTCTCTCTCTCTCCAAAAGCATTATCACGAGGTCTACGCCCTGTCCATCATCATCACATCAAGAAAAGATAGGATAACGACCAGAGCCCACGGTGATCATGATCTATCCAGAGCCTTAACTTTGGACTCTGTCTGACAACTGGAACGAGGAGGCAAGGATTCGGTAATGCCTGGAAAACCGACAGGTGCCCCTGATGGAAATGGTTCCCTCCAGTCCTCTTCTCCAAGAGAGTTTTCCTCAAATATCCTCCTAAGTTTTTTTCCCTTGCCATAATTACGAATTTAGGTGCGTATGAAGGACTTTTTTTTTTTTTTTGGTTCCTTTCTCTCGCCATAAAAGTATGTATGTATGTATGTATGTATATATGTATGTATGATACCTTTACTTGTTCCTTATCATTATAATTATACGAATGTTTGATATGTATGAATGATTTTTTTTTCGTTCGTATGTATGTATGTATATGTATACATTTACTTGTTCTTGCCATTATAATTGTACGAATGCATGGTATGTATGAATGAATTTTTTTCTATTCGTATGCATGTAGCCTATGTATGTATGTAGGAAACTTTACTTTTCTTTACCATGATAATATTTATGTAATGGTTTTTCCTTTACTGTAATAACCTGTTTATATATATATATATATATATATATATATATATATATATATATATATATATATATATATATATATATATATATATATATATATATATATATATACACTGTATATATAAATATATGTATATATAATATTTCATTTTTGTAGGAAACTTTACTTTTCTTTACCATGATAATATTTATGTAATGGTTTTCCTTTACTGTAATAACCTGTTTATATATATATAAATTATATATATATATATATATATATATATATATATATATATATATATATATATATATATATATATATATATATATATACTGTATATATAAATATGTTTATATATATAATAGTATATATAATATTTAATTTTTCTTCTCAAAATAATTAGCACATAAGGACTCTCCCCTTTTCTTATAATAATGTTCTGGGATGCATGTACGTCTAGACATTTTATTTTTTTCTTACCATAATTATCTAGAATGTACCTTAGTTTGTATGTTACATGCTCTAATGTATCTAATCTTGTGCTTTACCAATATATTATGGTATGAATCGATGTTCGTCTCCTATTTTCTTATCATAACAAGTCTTGTTTTCTTATCATAACAGTCTAGATTGCATGAAGTTTAAGTTTACAAATTTCTGAAAAATTTTCAAGGTTTCCTAGAATAATAATACGTAATTATATGTATTCGGACTCCTATTTTATTTACCATAATAATAATGTATGTATGCGTATGCATCTGGAGCTCGTATTTCTCCTGTGTTTTCATAATGAATATCAACGGAAGTACACATGAAAGCACGAGTTATTTTTCCGCATTCATGAATTTCCTCATGTTAATTAAAAACTTTTTTATTAATATCTAGCCTTTCAAACTCCAATCTATTTACCGTTATTTCTACGAGCAATTTAAAATTTTTCATAAGTTTACTAACTCTACGATAATTAATTTAAAACTGTTCACTGGAATTCAATTCCTCACAAATAAAATATTAATGCGGCACTTTCCCCGTTTTTCAAATGACAAATTTATATAAAAAAATCATGATTATGAAATATTTTACAAAATTTTCGTTTTTATCAAAAATGAATTTTTCATCAACAACTAAGAGAAACCCTCTCTCTCTCTCTCTCTCTCTCTCTCTCTCTCTCTCTCTCTCTCTCTCTCTCTCTCTCTCTCTCTCTCTCTCTCTATATATATATATATATATATATATATATATATATATACTCTGTATATATATAAACTTTTTAGCCTATGTACAACACAACATTTACAATGAAAAATAACATTAACAACAACAACATACTCTTTGGAGAGACAAACCTGCGTTAAAATGATACACAGCCCTTCTACATGGAAGAAAAAATTGCCTTCCAAAGCGAAGCCTCAGAAGAATCCAGGAAATGACAAGGCTTTTTGAGATGGGGTTAACAGGGATAATGTCGATAATGACTTTGCCCGTTTGTATGGGAGGCGGGTTTGGCTGGAAGGGATTGGAAGGGAAGGGTGGGCGAGGGTCTCTTCAAAGGCAATCGAAAATTAAGAGATGTACAATCTCTTTCAGTGCGAGCTAAGGAAATGAGTTCACTCTAGGGGAAAAATTCAATAAACAAATTCCCTGGATCCTCTGTGGATCATCAAGCTCCAATGGAGGAGGGAATGAAAGCAATAACGGGTCTCCCCAATTTTTCCCCGCTTCCTTTTCAGAGAAAAGGATGGAAACAGAAGGATTGAAACACTTGGGTGGGATGACTACAGGGCTTCTCTTTCAGGACTGAAAGAGAAGATGTGTGCCGGAGAGAAGGCGATTCCGGGAAACTTATTTTGATGGATGGCACAAGATTTCCCTGTAATCGAATTTTCCCCTTCTTAAGATCTCCCAGGATGAATAAACTAAGGACTGTGACTGATGGCTGATCTTTCTCTTCCCGGATGAGCTGGGATCAGAATGATGAGAGAGAGAGAGAGAGAGAGAGAGAGAGAGAGAGAGAGAGAGAGAGAGAGAGAGAGAGAGAGAGAGAGAGCAAATTGAAAAATATTCATTAAATAATCTTGAGAGAGAGAGAGAGAGAGAGAGAGAGAGAGAGAGAGAGAGAGAGAGAGAGAGCAAATTGAAAATATTCATTAAATAATCTTGAGAGAGAGAGAGAGAGAGAGAGAGAGAGAGAGAGAGAGAGAGATTAATAGCAAATTGGAAAATATCAATGAAATATTCTTGAGAGAGAGAGAGAGAGAGAGAGAGAGAGAGAGAGAGAGAGAGAGAGAGAGAGAGAGAGAGAGAATAAGTTCAGGGTCAAACTGGAGAATATGAAAGAAACATTATTTAAAAAAAAAATCACCGCACATTATCGTAACATAACAGACAATCTTCCTTCACGTTCCACGACCATTTTCGTATAAAGAAGAGCAATGGACTAACCAAAAGAGAGCGTCATATTCAAAACACCGCCCTCGAGATCACCGTCCGATCACCGGAAATTATGCTCGTAATTTCCAAAGTTCGACAGAGAAGCTTTCGAGGCGTCGTAATATGACCTGAAAAAAACTGCAATGAGTAAAAGGAAAAGACAGACTATTGGTGCAGGATCAGCGAGAGGGTCTTCAGAGGATCTGCTGTTACATGAAATGACCTCGTTTTTTATTTCTCTGTGAAAGAAAACTATTGAGATGGCTTTGTCTGTCCGTCCGCACTTTTCTGTCAGCATTCAGACCTTAAAAACTACTGAGGCTAGAGGCTGCAAATTGGTACGTTGATCATCCACCCTACAAACATCAAACATACCAAATCGCAGCCCTCTAGCCTCAGTAGTTTTTATTTTGTTTAAGGTAAAGTTAGCCACAATCGTGCGTCTGGCAACGATATAGGACACGCAACCACCGGGCCGCGGCTAAAGTTTCAAGGGCCGCGGCTCGATGGCACCGAAGAAACTTTGACGCATTTTTCACTTGTTTATCAATTATATTACCATGCACATTCATATTAAAAATAATATTAATTAAAAAATACTCATGGTAGCATGAGTCTTGAAAGGGAGAAACTAATCCCCAGTTATGTATGGGTACAAATATTTAAAAATAAGTCTCTACTGAGAGCTTTCGGGAATCAGTTCGATTCCTTTTTTTTTTTTTTTTCTTTTGAGGGGAATCGAACAGATTCCCGAAAGCTCTCTGTAGAGATTTATTTCTAATAATATATGTACCCATAGATAACTGTTTGTTTGTTTCTCCAAAGACAATATTGATAATATCGATATCATTAATTTTAACACATTTACAATTAAAAATATGGTGATATCAAAAGGTAATATTCCTTTGTATATTTATCATTAAAAATGATATTGACTATATCACAAGGAATCTGCCATGGTATTCGAACTAAAACCGAATAAGAACAAAAACAAGGATTATCAAAAGCTACTTAATAATTACCATAAGGAATCTAAGAAGAAAACGTCGCTATAACAGTTAGTTAAACATTAACTCCTTCTCCCACAACGAAAAATAAATAAATCTTCGCTTTTCAACTTCCATTATAAAATATATGCAAGCAGGGGATTACGTGGAACCGACGCCATTAAAGCACTGGGGAAATCAAGTTTAACTGAAAGACAAGTCGGTATTACTTAATCAAGACGCCATAAAATTAATTATCACCATGGCAGTAATTACTAGCTTCCTAAGAATGATAAATTATAACAAATAAATAATGTATTCGGAAGAAGTCGTCTTCACTAATTCGCAGGTTTTGTAAGCAATTATTTCCGAACTGATTTGCATTGGCTTCATATCCGATTATGCGGTTCCTCTGGTGGAAGATCTTACACTATGAGTCTTGATAAATGTGACATGATTCATTCCAATTGGATCTTCTTCATTCTCGTTTTCACTGGCTATACATATGACATAGGACTTCATTTCCGGGTGTTTAGAACGGTCTTATCGTTTCACACCTTTTCCTCAGTAAATTATTAGTGATAAGAAATTAATACGGCACCAAAAACTACTTTTGACACATATATTCTTCCTCCAGTAAATTGTTGCACTCTCACGTTTATACAAAAATACTGTTTTCATCGCAAACTACTACATCAAAGAAAATTTGAGGAATGGCACTAACATTAAACAGCAATAAAATAATTTTTTCTCCACCTAAATTAAAAAGCAAAATATCAAGAAAAAATAGCCGATCTTCAGGGCAAAATATAAAAGAAGCGAATGAAAAATAAAATAGTTTTTAAAAAACAGTAATTTACAACCGAATTATTTCATAAAAATTTCAAGGAGAAAGTAATTACACTAAATTCTAGCGAAGAAAAAAAAAAAAAAACTCGCAATAACAGGAGTGAGGGACAAGGGTGAGTCATTCCCCCCGAAAACCAATAAAGTAAATGCGTCCACATAATTAATTCTCGTCACGAAGAGCGAAAGGCAACGCAAATGCTAAGAATAGAGCGTTGGCAACATTATTTTTGCCAGAAGACACGATAATATCAAGTGCAGCAGCATTTCATGTCCGGGTTTTGGGTAAGTATCTCTGACATTTGTCTACAAGCTGTTGATTTCAGATTGACGGCTTATCACGTGGCTATATACTGGAGTATTTATTTTATAATTGTCAGGATAACTTCAGAAGATATTGCTTTATGATCCCTGCCTTCTCAGTGAAAAATAGAGTGGAGTTATTTCTTTTTCAAATAGGTACCGTGATAATTTTACAGGAATTGCTTTCCCGTTCAAAGAGTCTCACAGGATTTATACAGCAACTTCCCTTCAATAAAAATAAAACTATTATTTTTTTCCAAATAAATATTAGGATAACTTTAAAAGAGGTTGCACTCTCATTATTTTTTCACTGGACTATGTAGTGCAGTTTTTTAAATAAGTATCGGAAAAATTTTACAAGCTATTGCTTTTTTATTGATGGCCCCCAGCGGACTATTATAGAGGAGTTCCTCTTCAATAAAAGACTAAATGAGCGGGTCTTTCCTCCTTTCAAACGCCAGCGATAAGACCCCTGTGAGAAGAGGAGAATCCATAAAGTTTTGGAAGACCCATCTTTCATCCCGCCTAGGCTACAACGGATCCTTGGAAATTTCAAGTCTTTGCAGAATTCCAAAATATATCAAATATGTTTTTGCCGACCCACGATAGTTTATCAATATGATATTCTGTAAACCTGAGTATAATATTACACTCTGTAAACACGAGTACTTTCAAGTACTAATAAAATAGTCATAAATGTCAACTTTCACTGCATACGTTCTGCCAACCAGATGTTATTATTGGGAGAACTGAATTAAAATGCCTGTGAAATATGGCTTCAGGCTGGTTCACTGTTGTAAAACTGGCGTCATAACAACTATTGTCACCGACGAATTGCTTCACACAATAGTCTAGAAATAAGTAACAAAAAATAAGTAATGAAAATATCAAAAACAAAAATGTAAAAAAGGCAGACCAAGTACAAGCGTTCAAGGACATTTGTTTACAAAGCAATGTAATAACATTCGACAGATACATATATCAAGGTTTATTAAAATATATATTATGACTAATAATCTTACTATACACTTTGAGAGACCACAGCAACTACACAATTTGAAGGTCTTTTCCAAAGAGATTACGCACCACTATTTTCTTACTAAGCTAAAAGTCAACAGGAGAGAGCCTTCCAGCTAAGCACATTTTATTTACTATGTATAAAGTTGCAACACTTGCTTCTGTGCACCCACACAAGAAGAGTATCCCTTGCCTTACCTACAAGAAGGGCATAATTTTATGGCTTCTGAGAAAAGCAAACCCAGAACTTAGTTTTAAAACCCCCTTTCTATCCCTATCGCCTTAAAAGGTCAAAATCATTATTATCATGACCACTGCTTTCCCTTCCAGCAAAGCACGAGTTGGTTTCTTCATTCTTCATAAACTTGAGTTATTTACTCACGCTTCAGTATGTCCCAAGCATTTTTCACTGCAGTTAGTTCCATGAACTTTCGCTCTATACCATTTATTCAACTATTCTGTAACCCTTCCAGATAATCTAAAGAAACAGCTTTACAATTCTAAGAACATGATAAATTTCAGCACACTTACATACATACACAATTTATAAACCCTCATTGCTGCCCACTCTTGACTAACTACATAGTACTTCCCTTGGGTCGACAGACGAACAATCCTATTTATCTATTTTTATATATATATATATATATATATATATATATATATATATATATATATATATATATATATATATATATTCATATTTATATATAACATATATATATACATATATACTAATACATAATTTCTATATGCATATGTGCTAAAGGAAAATAAAATGAAATAAATGATTACAACTAAGTCGCAAGGTACTGCCAGCGATGACTTACATGGTGTAATTTTTAAAGCTAAAATGTCTTCTGAACAAAATAAAGCTAAATTTGTAAATGAAGGACTACTATAATCCATGAAACTCAAAACAAACGATATCAAATCGTGACAATATTCAGACATTTCATTTTTGTGCTTATATGATTCTTGTTTATTTTTTGCAAATCCCTCCCATGGCTCATGAGATTAATATTATGAATTTGGAAATGACTGGCATATTGTAAGGTGATATATGATGCTCCTGACGTTGAACAATAATGATCTTCATGAATTAGGTGAGGCATGATGAAGATTCTCATGACATGTGAAACTTGAAATGTGATCCCGTAGATTCTTCCACGAATCTAGACGGCAACCGGGAAACTACCGTCTCGCTAATCTTGCTGGTTTTCATAACTTGCATTTAACAGAGATCTTTCACATCAACAATCTATCCCTCATCCTCTTTCCCTGCCGAGAGCGATAAGGTTTGCTGAACAGCAGCACCAGTATGCAATAAATGTGCCTCGCTGTTGAACTTATCACCTCCAGGGGTCCTTTATTCCACACACCGTTGGACTGTGGACCAGAGTCCCCGAAGATGTTGTGCAATTGGAACTTGAAAAGTTCAAGCGAAGATGCAACGCATTGCTACCTTAAAACAATTATCCTTGTATTTTAATAATTTATTTACATTTTTATCTATGTATTAATTTTCTAATATATTTTTTCTTTCGTAATGACTGATTTCTTTCTGCATTTCCTATTACCTTCTGTTACTCTTTTAAATGAACACCATATTCGTTGGAACCTTGAATTTCAAATCAATGGCCGCTGTGGGTTTGTTCCATGTGAATAGGGTTCATCGTCTGAATAATAATAATAATAATAATAATAATAATAATAATAATAATAATAATAATAATAATAATAATAATAATAGGCTAACGCTAGAAGAATTTTATTAAGTCTTCCACAGTCATTCCTTACACACGCCATACATGGAAATGTCTGTCGAACGCGGAAGAATAACGCTACAACGAATCATGAAGTCACGGTTCATAAGACCTAAAACCAAAGAAGTGGGTCATACGTATCCAACATTACATAATCTGATAATCAATGGCATGGCACTTGAGGGTATTCCGGGTTAGGAAGGAGCTAGATACTGATGATAAGAGAGAGAGAGAGAGAGAGAGAGAGAGAGAGAGAGAGAGAGAGAGAGAGAGAGAGAGAGAGAAAACGCCAATCTGTAGAGTATATAAAACAAAACTCAACATAATACGCCAGTCATTCAGCTAGGTAATGATGAGAGAGAGAGAGAGAGAGAGAGAGAGAGAGAGAGAGAGAGAGAGAGAGAGAGAGAGTAAAATAAAAATGACAATTTCTAGAATATACAAAAAACTTAACATAATGTGCCGGCCTGAGGAAGGAGAGAGAGAGAGAGAGAGAGAGAGAGAGAGAGAGAGAGAGAGAGAGAGAGTGTGTCACTGAAGTAGCAAAGTGACAATGCGTAAAAAAACTATAAAATGTAAACATTTACATAAATAAATTTATATCAGTGAAAAACAGGAATACAATAAAGCCCGTCAATCAACAATAAATAAACAATTCTAAAAATACTCGACCACATTAAGCAAGCACAGCGCAGAGCAACAATCGCATTCGTGTATCGAGACTCACGCGTCGAAGTAATGTGCTCCCGTTGATGATTCCCCGAAATGATATATACCTACTGCCTTTTAATGACGTCATTCGGGCTAATCTACGTTGTAAAGCTAAACAACACAAAGGTCCATTAAAGAGCCAAAGCGGTGGGAGAGAACGCGGCGCGCATTCAGATGCAAATGGAGTGACGCTGTAAAAACTGCTCCCAAAGATTTAAGTGAGTCCCACTTCTAGTTTATCTGCTGTGTAAGGTAATGTTATTTTTTTTACTATATATATATATATATATATATATATATATATATATATATATATATATATATATATATATATATATATATATATATATATATATATATATATATTATATAAAGATAAAATCCACAGAAGAAACGGAAACACTGGAGTGCTGCAAGGCCTTTCGACGCTAGGTCCTTTACTTAGCAGACTAAGTAAAGGACCAGCGTCGAAAGGCCTCGCAGCACTCCAGTGTTTCCGTTCCTTCGTGGATTTTATCTTTATTTATATATTCATCACGTTCCATATTTTCGTGATTCAGTTATACATACATACATATACATATATATATATATATATATATATATATATATATATATATATATATATATATATATATATATATATAGTGTGTGTGTGTGCATGACTGATTAAGAGGAAAAAACGTCAGGAAGGAAACTAAAAGCATGATATATGCTCTGACAAGTTGAAATACATTAGCATATCTTGTTTTGGCATACTGAATAGTACCGGAATGATGTTTGTAGATCGTTAGCAATACAAACATTGCCGAAATAACTCACCGTATCGAAATACAATCGTCCTACTTATTTTTAACAAAGGATTGGAAATAACTCACCGTATCGAAATACAATCGTCCTACTTATTTTTAACAAAAGATTACCGTGCTACTCTATCAAAAAAGGTAAATTTTTCGAAATTTGAAATCATTATTGTCTTAATTGTTACAAATCAACAACCGGCAGGTTATTATTGTTTTTCTGTTTAAGATATTGTTAATTCTATTCTTCAACGGACTTTTCATTTCGAAGATGGGGCTTCGAAATTGGAAAACATTATAGGACCAATATAGGACCATCATTAGGGAACGAAAATTCAAAACAGTAATCTTGTCACACAAAAGGTCCAGAGAAGGCAGTTGAATAAATTACTTTAATTCATATTTGTCATTTTACACTTCAGGCTGACTGATGGCGGAACAGTGTAATTAGATTTCTATCTGTATAGTGCTTTAACTGCTTTTGTAAAATTCTAATGCAAAAGGTGACTAAAAATCCTGCTGAAATCTTGAAGCATATATCTTATGAACTGTGTCAATGAAGTTATCAGAACTGCTTAAGCAATTCTAAACTGCTACCTCCGATGATATTATTATACTTAATTTCCAGTGACATTGAAGTGTTACAAAATATTTCTGTAGATCTATTTCTGTTTTATCGCTTAACGTCAAAACTACGTCTGCGGAGCACTAAGCAGACATGTTCTCTCTTCCGTATTCTCAAAATATAAGTTCTGAAATCCTAGCTAAAGAATGCTACATCAAAAAGGAATCCAGGGACTCTACGTCATCACTAGAGTGAATTATGAAATGGCGAAAAGAACAAAACGATATTAATGGAGATGTAACCGCTGGTACTCTGAAAGTATTGCGGTCCAGATACACAAAAATTATATTTCACTTCATAAACTTTATTTCTCTTTCCTTAAACACATTTCCCTCCCACAACTGTAATTATTCCTCCTTTCATTTTCCTCCCTTCCCTGACTTTACTCCCGCCATCTCTCCTCCTTTTCCGCCGGCAAGTGGCGCCGCCTATGAAATTGCAAGTGACGGGGTAAATCTGACAGCGAAAGGATTCGCTTAATTGCCTCGCATGACGAGGCAATAAGGGACATTAAGATTTCTTTCTACATCTCATTCTGAAAGTTCCGTCCTTGCTGGGCTTCAGTAATACCTAGACTGAGCGCCAGCATAATCACGGTTTATTGATAATGGAATAATACTGTTTTTAAAGCGTTGAATAATGAAAATACTTACAAGGCTTTACAGTTATGCTAACCCGACGAAATTCGATGATAAAAAATATATGTAATGGCGTTGCATCAGCGATATTGTCATGAGATGGAGTTTTCTCATTGTAAATAGTTGTATTTGCGCTGCCTAATTATTCAAGAGATATTTTGACGTGTGTAGGAAAAAATAAAGACAAACTTAAAAAAAAAAAAAGTCTTAGCGAGAACGTTCAATTTACTTTTTTGATCTCGAGTCCAACGCCTGTCCCCATCACGACGCATTTAGTGAAATACGCTTAGACGCAATCTACTCTAAATCTGTGAATACGCTTAGCAGCTTCATTTTAATGGTGTTTTTGAACCACTAAGAAAATATTCTAAAACGCCCACCACCTCCAACGCACCCCCGAGGTTTCCCGCCCATTTCGTGCTAAGACGTGAAAGCTCTTAGAACGCGGGAACATTCTCCCAGATGATTCCATTAGCTCTTAGAATAATACCCTGCCCACTTGAGAGTCTCTCCGGGGCCTCTCGCGTAACAACTAGAATTATGATGTCTGGAAGACTCGGAGAGGAAAAAAGATTCACCCAACAAAATTTACTACCTTCAGATAAGGATGTGGTGAGGGCCAACGGAGGTCTCTCTCTCTCTCTCTCTCTCTCTCTCTCTCTCTCTCTCTCTCTCTCTCTCTCTCTCTCTCTCTCCGGCTCGTATATATAATTCTTCGTAGGTACCCGAGTTATGGTCCTCATTAATACTCATGGGAGGAGAGGAGGGGAGAGGAGGGGGGGAATGGGCTTCAGATCCTATTGTTCCCTAGAAGACTCCTTCAACGGATCGCCCTCGAGGAGCCAGGAGCCAGAAGAGGCCACAATAAGGTTTTCACGATCATTATGGTGAAATTACACAGACGGTTTTAGGTTCTTCGCATCCCAGTAGGTGGAAGAGTAATACTGAAAGTTTACGGGATTTTGAAAGAAATGATTTATTTGAGTATAGCGTATTTTAATTAGGCTACATGCCAGAGAACCATCTTTTGGTAGTACATAGTGGAATATATAGTTTAGCCCAAAGACCAAGCACTGGGACCTATGAGGTCATTCAGCGCTGGAAAGGAAACTCAGAGTAAGTAAGTTTGAAAGGTGTAACTGGAGGAAAATCTCGCAGTTGCACTATGAAATCATTGTTAGGAGAGGGTGATAGCAATATCGCAGCAAGATAATATGAATGGAGGTACAGCAAAAGGAATGAAAGGGGTTGCAGCTAGGCCGAAGTGATGCAGCAAAGAACCTTTAGCAATGTCTACAGTGCACCCCATAAGGTGCACTGATGGCACTACCCCTCTATGGGGTCTTTTAGTAGCAGACACAGATGTTAAGTATACCTTAGTTTAACCAGACCACTGAGCTGATTAGCAGCTCTCCTAAGGCTGGCCCGAAGGATTAGATTTATTTTACGTGGCTAAGAACCGATTGGTTTCCCAGCAACGGGACCTACAGCTTATTATGGAATCCGAACCACATTATAGCGAGAAATGAATTTTTATCACCAGAAATAAATTCCTCTTATTCTTCATTGGTCGGTCGGAGATTCGAACTCGCGGCCAGCAGAGTGCTAGCTGAGAACATAACCCACTCTCCCAACGAGGAACTAGACACAGATGTAATCAGTACGTTTACGGGAGAAAAAAAAACGTAAAAAACTCACTATACAAAATCAATCAAGTTATATACAGCCCTCAACATTTAGATACTCGAGTAGTTAGCAAACACTGATGCAAAGCAAGAAAGAGCTCGACCTTCTTTGTGGCCACAAGCCAAGCTTCCTTTAGAGGAACCAGGAAATTTCCAAGGAAGCCAACTGATCCAAGACCCTCCTCAGCATTTCGGTCTAGGCGTAGCTAATGCTGCATGTCTGAAGATAAACTCGTATAGATAATGTACAGGCCTGCCATGATCTTTCTTAATGATAAGATAATTTTTCTGGAAATTGCTGATTTCGATAAAATACCAGAAATATTCTTCTGATGTCTGGAAAATCGTAATGGAGTAATACGAACTATCATTATTATCATCATTACGATAAGAGTAATATTTGTACTACTGTTTCTACAACACTTCAAAAGAACAATTTTCCGTTAAAAGTTAAGATCAAATTCAAGGGTTAATCAAGAAAGAAACATATCAAAATTTTGCCATAGACTATATACAGCTTATCCATTACTGGAAAAAATAAATAGAAAAACAAACAAATAAATAAATAAATAAACAAATAAAATATATATATATATATATATATATATATATATATATATATATATATATATATATATATATATATATACACACACACAAATACGTAAATAAATAAACAAATAAATGCGATACACACTGATTCAATGTGAAAAAATAAAATGTTAGCAAAGCAGTTATGTCTATTCAATTTCTGACAATAACCACAGGGCGGTCTAAAACTTGATAGCATAGCGGGATCTAAAATATCTAATGCTTAACCGTTTAAAAAAGAAAACCTGGGCTGGAAGCCAAAATACCTGAAAATCTGAAAGTAAAAGACACGGTGATATTTCCATGTTCTGGAATGATTTCGATCAAAGAACTTTTATCGCCGACGACATGCAACATTTCGCGATGAATTTCAAGTGAAAATCTTTTTGGGCTGATCTACGAATCATTCAGCAAAGTATGACTGCGGTTCCATAACAGAGTTCCTTGTTTACGAGCCATTAAAAATAAAAAATTATATAAAAGAATTCATGACCAAGCTACATTAACCATTCATGAATATAAAAGGCCATTTCACGAATAAAATTATACCATTAACAAAACATCAAGTCGCCTTTAACAGTAGATAGACAATTTTACTCGACATCTAACTTGGCATCTTACGGAAAAAAAAGAACCGTTTGGTGTGACGCCCATTTCCGCATACCAAAAGGATGGGAATTCCTTTCCTCATTATGTACCGCATGATTCCTACAATCTCTTCTTGTACAGGTGTGGCCATCGTATTTTGTTATGACCCTCTATTCCCCCCTAACCACAGCTCCCTTCTTATTTATGACCTCACAAAAATATCTTTCTTCCACATTACAAATTTCCCACCTACCAAAAGAATTTTCAGTCCAGTGAAAATCATTACGAAAATAAATGAAAATTAATGACGACATATTGGTCATTCAAAGCACAGTATTGCCACCAACAACTCCAATAATAATAATAATAATAATAATAATAATAATAATAATAATAATAATAATAATAATAATAATAGTCACCTCGTCTCCCGCTCAAGAATAAAATTGAGCATCTTGATAAGTCATTGCCCAGTACAGGGGTAGTGCCGTCAAGTTCACCTCGCGTGGTGCACTGTAGGCATTACTAAAGGGTGTTTGCAGCCTCCCCTAGAGCGCTAACTGCATCCCCTTTTTAGCCTTGAGCTTTGCCTCCATTTCTAGACATTTTCAGCCATGCTGTCCAACACCTACAACTATTACGCCTTAGTGCAACTGTGCAGTTTTCTCCCAGTTCCACGTTTAGATTCTTGGACTTAACCTCCTTCATTTTCTATATCTCTTTATTTTGCTGTTCAGCCACTCAAACTCCCTCTTTTCACTGTCCTAAGCACAGAATGGTCGAAGGCGCCCCAGTGCCTGCTTTGACAGCCTTAATTTCATAAATCAATAAGCCATCCTCTCTCTCTCTCTCTCTCTCTCTCTCTCTCTCTCTCTCTCTCTCTCTCTCTCTCTCTCTCTTACTTTCAGCTAACCTCTTCCCTTCCTCCTTCGACTTTCTGCAAAGATTTTTTCGGTCAGATTCTCTTAGAACATAAAGGTTTTCGGTAGGCCTATCTGGCAGTTAGGATATCATTTCCAGCGCTCTCTCTGGCTGTTCAAACATTTATTGATTTCTTTCATCTTAATCGGTCGATCTAACAACATTTTTCTTGGGTCTTAATGAAAATTACTTAAAAACATATGAATTTTAAACATTGAAAATACCTCTCTCTCTCTCTCTCTCTCTCTCTACATACTGTACATACATACACACACACACACAAACATATATATATATATATATATATATATATATATATATATATATATATATATATATATATATATGTATATATACATACAATGCATGTATGCACAGAGAAAGAGAGAGAGATTTTTAATGTCGAAATTTTATCCGATTTTTAAAAACTTTCTTTAAGTCATATATATTGTGTAAGAGAGAGAGAGAGAGAGAGAGAGAGAGAGAGAGAGAGAGAGAGAGAGAGAGAGAGAGAGACCCTTGGCCAATTCGGTCCATCCTCTCCCTCCGCCAAGTAAACGGACCATTGGACCGGATAACTGAGGCCGATTCGCTCATACGGATAAAGGAAGATTAACATGCCAGAAAGTAAGCGAATGGGAAGCCGAATTTCAATTTACGGACCCGGCGCAGTGGAAGGTTCAGGACCGGAGGCGAGAGAGAGAGAGAGAGAGAGAGAGAGAGAGAGAGAGAGAGAGAGAGAGAGAGAGAGAGAGAGAGAGAGAGAGTTATAAAAAATTGGTTTTAAAAAAGAGCCAGCCTTGTAAACAGAAAGAGAGAGAGAGAGAGAGAGAGAGAGAGAGAGAGAGAGAGAGAGAGAGAGAGAGAGAGAGAGAGAGAGTCTTACTAAAATGATTGTGCAACACTTTAAGATAGTAACAGCAAGACTAAACTCGATCAAACAAAAATTCTGAGAGAGAGAGAGAGAGAGAGAGAGAGAGAGAGAGAGAGAGAGAGAGAGAGAGAGAGAGAGAGAGAGAGAGAGAGAGAGAGTTTTACTGAAATAAATGTGCAACAGCTTAAGATAGTAACAGCAAGACTAAACTCGATCAAACAAAAATTTTGAGAGAGAGAGAGAGAGAGAGAGAGAGAGAGAGAGAGAGAGAGAGAGAGAGAGAGAGAGATTTTTACTAAAATAAATGTGCAACAGTTTAAGATAGTAACAGCAAGACTAAACTCAATCAAACAAAAAATTTGAGAGAGAGAGAGAGAGAGAGAGAGAGAGAGAGAGAGAGAGAGAGAGAGAGAGAGATTAACTATAAGAGGAAGACCTGTAAAAAGGCATAACTTCATCCACACTAACAGGTAGACTTTTGACATTCATGTGTCGAGTCTCGGCAACATTCATTTCACGGTAGACTGACATCACCTACCCTCTCACATCCTCCCAAAAACTAAAGAGCTGTTTCTCGGGAAAAAAGTCAAGAACGAAGATAAGATACCGATTAAATAAATGAATAAGAGATGGGACGTTTTTTCCAAAAAAAAAAAAGAGGAATAGTTTAATTTTTCCCCTCAGCCCTTTTACGTATCTTCGTCCCAATTCATTGTTGTAACGTCTTTCAAGCGTTAATCTTAAAAATAATACCTGTCCATATATTTGTCCACTTAAAATAATACCTGTCCTCATACTTGGCCAATAACTTAAATTACAACTAACGTTTTCCCTCAACATCCAGTCGTAAAATCATAATTTTTAAGTTATTCAGTTCTTACTTTCAACTCTGTTCCCCGAGAAGAGGCGTTCTATCAGGGAAGGACCCCTAGACTAAAAATTAATTTCAGAGAACTAATAAACTTCTGTACAAGACAAGTCTACTACCTGTTGACTTTACAACAGGTTCCTAAAAGACGCGCAGTTGCCAATTTCCACTTATTTTTGTTCTCATAAAAATGATATTCCGAGAACAAGTTATAACTCTCAGAAATGGTTTAAAAGCTCCCATTTCTGCCCCACCTCCTCCCCAAGTCCAGATGGTCGTTCCTGCTGAAGAATATAATGCTTTGATAGATTGTATTTTTTTTATTTTTTTTTAGAAAAGAGGGGCACACTGAGATAGTCTGCCACGTGTACAAACAATATCTGACGCATCATTTTTATTTATTCCATTTCTCTTTGGATTCAATCCATCACATCTTAAACTCTTGACTATTCAAGGATCTTCTTGCCCTGCAATAATAATAATAATAATAATAATAATAATAATAATAATAATAATAATAATAATTATTATTATTATTATTATTATTATTATTATTATTATTGCAAACAAATAACAAATCACGCTTTGACAAATCCAGGAGACATGATAACAAGTAATAATAGTAATCACTGTAGCAATGAAATGAAGCTTCACAAGTAAGACACAAGAAATTTGAAGACAAAATCAGTGAACTCTCGTAACCAGGCTCCTTCCCCCTCTAAGGTTTCCTGGACACCTATCTTTCCTCCATTTTTCTCTTTTCACAAGAGCCTCACAGGACACGCCGGGAGTTCTAGCGAGCAGCAATAGAAGCCTTGCTACCCTGGTTTTAATGGAGATATTGTTCTATACGCCTTAATTCTCAATAGATTTATCAATGACTCCCTGTTATCTCCTCTCATATCCGCATTATGTTTCATCTTCCTTATTCTCATCTGTCACCTTTGGTCTTCACAGCATTATACCAGAACTCTCATAATTCTCATAATTCGAAGTCTCTAAGACATATTACCTGTAATCCAGTTCTTTTATTCTGTTTGATTAATATTGTATTCAACATCTCTCTTCTGCCTGTGCTGAGTGGATACAAACTACCACAGAAGCGCTCATCTAATTCATATTGCTGCTCATCTTTTACTGTCCGGGTCAATGACTTGAACATGGCAGTCGCAATACTAGAGGGCGGGTGAAAAAAAAAAATCGTTGTATTCTTTATCGAAATGTTAATACGGAACCTCTTCAACACCGTGTAACCTCTTTAACACTGGCTGCGCGTTCGTCATTATCGCAACGTTTCGGTACAAAGGCTCATCACTTCAAACGACGCACACAAAAGATCTTGTTGATAAAGCGATGAAGGTCACTGATCTAATGGCCACTTGTGAGTGAATCACTCAACTTACAAATACAATAAAGTCCCTTTAATATCTAGTCACCCTTTTTAGCCCAAATGACATTTAAATCCGTCATTAATGAGTCCTCATGCGAAAAAAACCAAGGCTTCCTTTTTCCGGTGTTTTACTCAAAATAAAAATTTGAAACCTAAGGTACCATAGTGGACTTCACATCAAAATAGTGTTGTTCAAGCAATACAGTTTGATCATGAGTTGAGAAAGATGAAAGAGTTTGTGAAGCTCTTGTTTATGTATAGAAGGTGCCTTTAATTAAGAGTTCAGTTAGGAATTCAGCTTTCTGGTGGAAAATATCGTCTGTAGATAGGGAAATTTAATGTAACTTTACATGAAAGAAACATAGCCTAAGGTGTTTAACAGGTTCCGCCCTGCCATTCTCTCTCTCTCTCTCTCTCTCTCTCTCTCTCTCTCTCTCTCTCTCTCTCAAGTATAAACACCTTTCCTACAAACATATAAATCTGTATAATTACATATTACCGTTGTAAACCCGAATATACACCAAGTAGCCTTAAACAAAATAATTCTTATATCTAAATATTGAAAGGCGAGATCAAAAAGTACTCTACATCACAAAGAAATAAAATCGAACTTAATCGGATAATTCAGTTCATAAAAACAATAAAATGACTAAAAACGAGAGAGAGAGAGAGAGAGAGACTAAGAGAGAGAGAGAGAGAGAGAGAGAGAGAGAGAGAGAGAGAGAGAGAGAGAGAGAGAGAGAGAGTTCCCGTTCTGAGGATAAAATAACAAAACATTTAACGATCCGTAGACTCGACTCCATCTTTTTGATCCTCTTTTGATCAGAGGCCTTGGTAGTCCTCATACAGGAGATGAATCAGGAAAATGATAACAAAGAGAGAGGATGGGATAATTCTCTTTTCTCCTTCACAACAGAGAGAGAGAGAGAGAGAGAGAGAGAGAGAGAGAGAGAGAGAGAGAGAGAGAGAGAAGTATCTATACGTTTTCATTAAACAAAGGTCAAATTAGTAATGTAAAGAGGAGAGAGAGAGAGAGAGAGAGAGAGAGAGAGAGAGAGAGAGAGAGAGAGAGAGAGAGAGAAGTATCTATATATCTTCATTAAACAAAAGTCAAACTATTAATCAATGTAAAGGACGAGAGAGAGAGAGAGAGAGAGAGAGAGAGAGAGAGAGAGAGAGAGAGAGAGAGAGAGAGAGAGTATATATACATCTTCATCAAACAAAGGTCAAAATATTAATCTACAGAGAGAGAGAGAGGGAGAGAGACCATCTGTACATCTTCGATAAACAGAGGTCTAACTATTAATCGACATGTTGACAGAGAGAGAGAGAGAGAGAGAGAGAGAGAGAGGAGAGTCACACAAAGGTAATTCCTTGTTAACACCGTGGTGTAATTGGAATGACAATTTTTACCTCTATACGGACCCAATTAGCAACCCCGAACATTAACCTGTAACAGGGTTTTCTGTTGATGGGTGCACACACACACACACACATTTGTGCGTGTGTATATAGTGTATATATGTATTTGTGTGTATATATATATATATATATATATATATATATAATAAGTAAATCTATAATTATATATATATACACACACACACTCAAAAAGAGAAAGTTTTTGAAACATTTTTTCCACCAAAGTTCACAAATATCTAATCCGACGGAGGGCAGGTTGGATCCGGAACCTCCGAAGACGCCTACACAGTTAAGATGACGTCACTGTTGCTCACAAACAGGTAATCTCACGCAAGTTGGATTTGACTTTAGGAAAGTGGTAAAACCCACAGGGTTCAAGGTCGGATAACGTAGGGGCATCAACCCACTCAAGGACAAGTGACCAGGCTGTCATTTTTTAAAGAATATCCCACATACGTTTGACAGAGGTTGCAAAAATGATTATAATACAAAATCATAAAAATG
Organism: Macrobrachium rosenbergii; assembly: GCF_040412425.1. Taxonomy (NCBI): domain Eukaryota; kingdom Metazoa; phylum Arthropoda; class Malacostraca; order Decapoda; family Palaemonidae; genus Macrobrachium; species Macrobrachium rosenbergii. Next base: position 36,318,845 of record NC_089744.1, read on the forward strand.
ACTTTTTCACCGGCAGCATGGCGCATGTCACTGGTATCACTGTTATAATGGCCACTATTTAATGCTTCAGACACTGTCACCGATGCTCCATAAACTGGGTAATGTCCTTCAGTAAAAAAAAAAAAAAATCACCAGCTCGCAGTTTTCCTATGCGTTTCATCACGGTCACTTATTTCAGTAGATGTAGTTCTGAATGAGACCCTTTCCTAAGTAGTCTATTATGACAACAACTTCCGAATCCCAAAGCACAAAGGTCATCAACCTGTTGGCATAGGTATATATATCTATATGTATAAATATATATATGTATAAATATATATATATATATATATATATATATATATATATATATATATATATATATATATATATATATATATATATATATATATATATAATTCATTTAATGATGAATCAAAGTTACAATACTGAAACTGTAATGTCTACAATTTTCGTCCCACGCGAAACATTGTTTATTACGAGAAACTGACTAGTCCGTAGGACTTGATTCAACTTCCGGTGTTGACAGCTCACAACTATGCTTGGATCTCTAAGGAGCGACGTTCAAGAAGTTGCCGGCAAGTCAAAATGAACTGATGGACAACATGGGGTATATTAGTAATAAAATTAGTTTTGGTAGAATAATAATAATAATAATAATAATAATAATAATAATAATAATAATAATAATTATTATTATTATTATTATTGTTATTATTATTTTTTTATTATTATTTCGGAAGAATACCCTCTTTCAAACCAATTTCATTTCAAAGAATGCCGTCTGGATGCCGGTGAGTTTATATTGCAATTTCTCAATATCTCGAATGAGTTTCTTTGTAGTAACAGTTAAACTACACAACATCTGTCTAAAGTTCACTTATTCCTTAACGTTCCGGTAGTTCTCGCTACCATTTACTTAGAGGTGGATGAAGCAAAATGTACAATCATGTCATATTTATACCTGCAAGCAGGCTTATATCATTATTATTATTATTATTATTATTATTATTATTATTATTATTATTATTATTATTATTATTATTATTATTATTATTAATTGTGTTGTAGTACAGTAGTATTAGAGCAGTAGTAGTTAACAGATTGGATAAATACACATACTGATCTATAATACAGATTATGTGTTTCAAATCACAGGACCTAAAAGATAGGCGACCGAATAGAACTGTGGTTCTCAACCTTGTTTTTTTTTTGGCCCATGTACCCTTTCACCATACGTCAGAACGTCATTCCCTCCCTCTTTTTACAAAATTATCTGTCTCAAAAGGTGCATTCCAAATGATATGCAACAAAATACTATCACAAACACACAAGCTAGTGGAGAAAAAGCCCAGAGTGACCTCTCAATAGTGGGGACCGATGCAAACTGCGTTTTGTGTGGTCCTAAGCCAGTTTGAGCCTGCCGATCTGTGGTCATAATTCCCCCTCGGAAATTCTGAAATTCTCCCCTGGTTGAGAATCACCCCAATAGACGATAAGCAATTTACCATGAACAATAAAAAGAAAAATACAGAATAAAATAGAACAGAATATAGCATTTAGGGCAAAGGGCGAGCGCTGGGACCTCTGAGATCATTCACCGCTGAAAGGGAATTTGGCAACAAGGTCTGAAAGGTGTAACAGGAGGAAAACCTCGAAGTTGCACTACGAAGCAACTTTAAGAGAGGTTGGAACGTCAGATGGAAGAACATGAACGGATGTACAGTAAAAAGAATGAAAGAGATTGTAGCAAGGGGCCGAAAGGACGCTGCAAAGACCCTTAAGTAATGCCTACAGTGCACCACATGAGGTGCACTGACGGCACTACCCCGCCACCCCACCATGGGCAAAAGAAAAATATAGAAAACTGAAAAACAATTCATGTATAGAAACAAGGACAAATTCTTTTTCGAACTCATAAACAATTGTGGAGTAACAAAAGTAATGCAAACGAAGTTCTAAAATATTGCGAAACCTTTTATGAATGGGAGGCATTATTTTCAGAGGCATCCGTATTGGCCAATACATTATTCTTGCAAAAATGCGAATTTACAGTTTTGGTCCTCGAATATTGCGTGCCAATGCCAAATTAAAGTTCATTCGTAAAACTGGTTTGCACAAAAATATATAAAAAATATGGCTTAATCAGTGAGCAACTATATATATATATATATATATATATATATATATATATATATATATATATATATATATATATATATATATATATATATGTGTGTGTGTGTGTGTGTGTGTGTGTGTGTGTGTGGTGTATATGTGTATATCATATATATAAACACACATATGTATATATATATATATATATATATATATATATATTATATATAATTTATATATATATATTATATATAATTTATAAATATATATTACATATATATATTTAAATATATATATCAACGAAAAGAAATTAAAAAAAAATTTTTAGCTTTAAAACCTTAAAGACATATAATATTTCAAATGGAAATTATAAATCACTTTTGCGAGCTCATTCCCTTTAGGTCTCGTCAGGTTAAGCAGTTTAATAAACGTGAATAGTTGATGAACTTCCGGCCGAATAGCTGAATTAATCAATCAACCAAAGGTCTTGCTGAGAGAATTTCCTGGCATGCTAACATGCATACAGGCATCATACCTAAATACATTAGAGGCAGATGAAGTAAGGCCGTCCTTGATTCCACAAGACCAGGCAGTAGGCAACATTTCCTAGGTATGCATACATACATACATACATACATACATACATACATACATACATACATACATACATACATACATTCCACATGACAATCGGAAGGCCAAAATTTCCTGGTATACGTGTAAAGATATTTCACGAGACAAGGGAGAGGCCAAAATTCCCTGGTATACATACATACATACATCATACATACATACATACATACATACATACATACATACACGGTAAATGGCCCGAGTACGGCACAAAATAAGTAAATCTGATTGTAATCTTATTCCTTAATTATCACACATGACGAAGGAAATTTAGGTCTAGGATCAGCAAATCGTGGGAGGCACACAAGAAAATACTGCTACTCCCTGGAGGACACACGCAAACTCTTTTCTTAATGTATGTAGCCTAAGTATTTATATCACACAACAAGGTGTGTATTGCATAACACTAAACATATACTCACAAACATATGCAAATAAAAAGCTGTTCTGGATAGTGGAGACGTAACTGTATCTAAACGTTTGTATTGAATGCTTAAATGTCTTTATAAGACATGTAAACGTGCGTGCGTGTGCGTGTGTGTGTGTGTGTGTGAGTGTGTGTGTGTAAATTTACGGAAATATTAGCATACAGTAATCATAGACCATTAATGTACTTTTAGCATCCAGGAATCATGGACCATTTATGTACCTTTGGTATAAAGGAATCATGGACCATTATGCATTTTTAGCATACAGGAATCATGGGCCATTATGCACTTTTAGCATACGGGAATCATGGACCATTTATGTAATTTTAGCATACGGGAATCGTGGACCATTTATGTACTTTTTGCATACAAGAATCACAGACCATTTACGTACTTTCAGTATACAGGAATCATGGACCATTTATGTACTTTGGACCATTTATGTACTTTTAGCATACAACAATCATGGACCATTTATGTACTTTTAGCATACGGGAATCATGGACCATTTACGTACTTTTAGCATACAGGAATCATGGACCATTTATGTACTTTTAGCATACAGGAATCATGGACCATTTAGGTACCTTTAGCATACGGGAATCATGGACCACTATGTACTTTTAGCATACGGGAATCATGGACCATTTACGTACTTTCAGCATAAGGGAATCATGAACCATTTATGTACTTTTAGCATACAGGAATCATGGACCATTTATGTACCTTTAGCATACGGGAATCATGGACCATTATGTACTTTTAGCATACAGGAATCATGGACCATTTATGTACTTTAAAGGAATCATGGACCATTTATGTACTTTTAAGGAATCATGGACCATTTACATACTTTTACCATAAGGGAATCATGGACCATTTATGTACTTTTAGTATACAGGAACCATGGACCATTTATGTACTTTTAGTATACGGGAATCATGGACCATTTATGTACTTTTAGCATACAGGAATCATGGACCATTTATGTACTTTTAGCATATGGGAATCATGGACCATTTACGTACTTTTAGCATCCAGTAATGATAGACCATTTATGTATTTTTAGCATACAGGAATCACGGACCATTTATGTACTGTTAGCATACAAGAATCTTGGACCATTTATGTACTTTTAGAATACAGCAATCATGGCCCACTTATGTACTTAGTACTTCGTAATCTGACCTGAAGAGAAAATATACTCGCCTGGTATATGTATAAAAAAAACAGCCTAGCCAAATGCCGTGGGAGACCTCGTATAGTCGCTGGCGTTGCAACCGGCCCAAGACTTTCATATTATTGCCGACAAGCAACAAACACGAAACCATTTTCTGTGCAATGATCTACATTCCGAATTTCCGCCTCGAACGAACAAAGGAACAATTAGCGAAGCCAAGTGATGAACAGTTGTTAATCAAGGACTTGTTAACAAGGGGCTGTAATTAGAACTCTCTCTCTCTCTCTCTCTCTCTCTCTCTCTCTCTCTCTCTCTCTCTCTCTCTCTCTCTCTCTTCGCAGGCCTATTGAACTGTTTTGCTGTGACATCGCCGTCTTACAATATTCTCCACGTTCGAAATTTTCATCTGCACGGATAACGGGCTTGCAATTCTGGGAACAGGTTTCCAGCAATCGCTTGGCATTAGGGCGGTTTTCAAGATTGTACAATAATTTATAAGCTAGCTTTCTCTCTCTCTCTCTCTCTCTCTCTCTCTCTCTCTCTCTCTCTCTCTCTCTCTCTCTCTCTCTCTCTATATATATATATATATATGTGTGTGTGTGTGTGTGTATATATAATGTATGTGTGTCTATGAAGCACTTCATTGTTTCTCCTTCCTTCGTGGATTTTGTCTTTATTTATGTATGTATATATATATATATATATATATATATTATATATTATATATATACATATATATATATATATACATATACATATCTTCCGTATGTACACATGCTCTCTCAAAGCCAACCACTGTCGAGTAATGCTAGATCGTGGTGCATCGATATTAGTGCTACGGAAACCAATTATGTAGCCAAGATCTGAGTATACCTGGTTTCTTAGAGACGCAGTGGAGGGAAGATAATGAACGAGAGAGAGATGAGGGACGGGAAGGCATACGACCCCAGATAAGGCAGGGGGGGGGGGATATGGAGAAGGAAGATGAGGAGGTGGGGGCGGGAGATAAGTGATCACTGGAGACAAGGATGGAGGAAATACGTCACATTTCCAGGAGGAAACGTAGGACGAACATGATCTAGATAAAAGAATGGGTAGCTTCTTCTTCCTTACGTCGACGATGAGAATTTCTCATCTCTAATCACAGAACCTCTACGGCGTCTTTGAGAACTTGAGGCTTCTTCATACAAGGAATATAAAATTCTTAAAAGATTGTACTGGGAGTGGCAAATAATTAAAAGGCAGCTATCTTACCGAGGAATAGAAAAAATGAAAAAAAAAGATAATTGCCTAGAAAAAAAAAAAAAAGATAATTGCCTTGGAAAGAAGAGCGAACGCGTTCGAGTTTTTAATTAGGGAACTTATCCAACTAACGCTCTTTGATTTCGTTAAAGAGGCTGGTCTCATTTGCTTTTCAACATCTGTATTTAGAATTTCATGGCTGCACTTTCGCTGTCATACCTGGGGACAAGAAAATATTGACAAAACTAACAGAAAACCATTTAGGAAATACTAGGATTTACACACATGCCTATATTCATACATGTATGTTTGTATGAATGCGTGTAAAAAATATATATATATTATATATATATATAAAAATATATATATATATATATATATATATATATATATATATATATATATATATATATATATATATATATATATATATATATATATATATATATATATATATATAAATACATACGTACGTACATACATATATATGCATATGTGTGTATATATATATATATATATATATATATATATATATATATATATATATATATACACATATATATATATATCTATGTATATATGCATATATATATTCATATATATATGTATATAATGTATATATATATATAAATACATACATACATATATATATATATATATATATGTGTGTGTGTGTATATATACGAGTATATAAATATAACTATATATATATATATATATATATATACTGTATATATATATATATATATATATATATATATATATATATATATATATATATATATATATATTTTTTTTTTTTTTTGTGCGTGTGTGAGTGACAGTGTTTGCACTTACTACATAAAATGTTTGCATGGTAATATAATTGTATTAACCACGAAACAAACATGCACAGATTCAGGCGAGTAAACAGAATTCAATCTATCGAAGATTATAAAACAGCATAAACCTTTTATAAACAGGACCGTATCATAGGTTTGAATCAGCGGGAGCGTTCTCCTGGTCAGTGTAAACGAATCCGATATAGATCTTGGTGCCAATATTAGACGCCTCCCGTCAAACGTAAAAGACATGGCTAAGTAATAAAAGCTTCCTTCAGGAGATGGAATTCGGTGCTCTGACACCAGCAAATAAATCATTCACGGGGATGCAGTGCTAGTGGTTTCCTGTGGTTTACTGGAAGCTTTCAAAGGTGAAGAAAGCTATTTGGAACGCCGCGCTGAAAGAAAGGCGTAACGCGATCGCCCGCTGAAAAAGAATCAAACATCAAATGAAATTGTTGACAATTGCCGCGACTTAACATTGAGAAACATGTTTGAGCGCAGATCTGGAGCTTGTGTTTGTCCCCCACCTGTCAACGTTCCTAGGAATCAGCTGATATTATAGTAAACCAGAAAGCAGCAGAAGGAAGACTTGAGTTTTCATCTGTTTTTGAACATAGCAATAGGATATATATGGCTGCAATATCTTTAAACACTGAATAATTATGAGTTCCTTTCAACGTTTTTTTTTATTAAACTCTCTGTGAAGAGTTCTTATATGTATTTCATTAAAATAATAATATATGACTGTGAAATTTTACTTTTCTTTTTGGAAATGTAAAACTGAATTGAGCCAGCGTGCAAAGCCACGACCATTTTACTTAGAATTATAAACTTTTTGCGTCTCTACACAAAATTTCTTATTTTATCTGTAAACTTCGATACAAAAACTAACACATATAATTATACATCGTTTCACCACACCTAAACTGTCAAATATATATATATATATATATATATATATATATATATATATATATATATATATATATATATATATATATATATATATATATATATCAAATTAACTCCAGAACAGAATACCTAAGATTTCCACGAAACTGCAAAGCAATAATGCAGGAGACATGAAAAAGATTCCCATCACTCAGGGAGAACATTCGGACTCTCATTCCTTCTCGCAGCGGACATAAAAACGAAAGTCATTTGTCTCTGACAAATGGAACTTGAGGAATTAATCAGGCTTTGCACGACAACCCACAAATACAGGTAAGTGGCATCCCAAATTAATTGTCGTAGATTAATGGCTTGATTGATCTGTCTTCCTTTAATGCTGCTGCTGCTGCATTGCACAGCAATCCTCCAACGTGATAGCATCAAAGGGTCGACCTTGGGAAGCCATCCAATCTGGAATCTGAATTCAAGAGAGGTGGGTTCTTTCGCACAAAACAAATTACCCCGAATGCCGCCTGTATCAAAACATTTCCAGCAGGGGGAGAATATTTCAGAAGCTGAGATAAAATGCTATCTGTCGCTAATTGCTAAATTTACTTCTGGAGAAAAAGCGAAAACTGAAAAAAGAAAGAGAGACAGGGGGATCGTCACTTCAAGTAGTTCATTAAATTACTGATCAAAATACATTTATCGTAGGGCTTCTTTTAATGCAATTCCTAGAGTGAACAGACAAGCAGGGAATTAAGAAAAACATTTTTTTCTCAGGAATCTTGTTTATCACTATATACTTATACACACATATACATACAGACACACATATATATAATATATATATTATATAACACACACACACACACACACACACACACACACATATATATATATATATATATCAGAACATGTGATCTTGTGATGACGATATTTGACTCATTAGCCAATACGGAGAAATTTAATCATGTTCCTTTAAATCCTACCGAGCCTCTGCAGTTATTAGCAGAGAATTATGAGAATGGTTATGGGGCCAGTAACGTCATCCCACAAAATCTTTCACGGAATCGGAAGCTTATTACCTTTCGAAACATCCCCTCCAAGAAAAACTAATCTTTACAAAAACACCCTTAAATTTATATTAAAAAGAGCTAATTGGCCGTCAGTTGATATAGGTCAGCCTATATAATATTTTATCAACGGCATTCTCTCTTTATAGACAATAAAAAGCCTTCATTATAAAAAAGAATGAGAAAATACAAAGTAGCCTATTATCACGTAACGTATTCTCAATCTTATTATGTATTTAAGCAAGAAGCTTTTCTTATAGTGATAATAAAAGGCTAGAACACAGGTATGGTATTATAATATTCAAGCAGTATCAATGGGTAGGAATAACCATTATGGAGAAAAAACGAAACCAACAAGAAAATTATCAGCTAATGATATTTGGAGTTAATGATTTGAGTTTAGAAATAACCAAAGTCAAATTATAAAGGGAAGTTAATAACAAAATATAAAACATAAAAATAAATCACGTCTGTCTCATCACAAAATAATAAAGGCTCCTCTCGCCCTTTCCATTACTTAAGAACACATCACTGACGAAGGGCTTGCAATACCGGGAACAGGTTTCCAGCAATACGCTGACATACAGCTGACCCTATTATACACACACACACACACACATTTATGTATATGTATATATATACATATATACATATATATGTATATATATGTATGTATGAATATAGACATACATACATGCATATATATACATATATATACAAACATACATACATACACACAAACTATAAACTATATATATATATATATACATATATATATATATATATATATATATATATATATATATATATATATATATATATATATATATATATATATATATATATATATATATATATATATCTCGTCCGTATGTACACATGCTCCTCAATGCCAACCCTTTCCTTCACTCAAGAAGACATCACTGTTCCCAAACAACTTCCTCCCGGAACGATTACGTTCAATCTCGGTGCGATTTGCCGCAAGATGCAATTGTGTCCCTCACAATTTCGTTCGGGTCTTCCTCCTTTCCCCAGGAGGAAGGGCAAACATCCCCTAGAAAAATGTCTGGCGCTGAAATTTTCGTTTCAGGCCACGTGCCACTTTAATTCATCGGTCTATTTTCGTCGCTTATCCTCCTCCTTCGAGCCTGGGCTTGGTAAGGACATTAGGTCGGCTGTCTTATCAGTTTCCGCGTATTATACTTACTACTGCACGGAATAATAACTTGCGTACTTGAATATAAGACAACAGACCAAACCAGGTAACATAATCTTACCACGTTCTGCCAACACGAATTGATAAGTCTCTCTCTCTCTCTCTCTCTCTCTCTCTCTCTCTCTCTCTCTCTCTCTCTCTCCTTTGTTTCTGAATTCCCCCTACCATTCGACACTTTAGGAGACTGGCCCGTTATCAAATATAGCTCGAATTTAGCCAGCACCATTGTTTATCACTTTTAATTTCCTGCAATATCCGTTGCATGATACAAAAACTACTGTACTACAGAGAATCCATGAAAAATCATATTCCCATTACCAGCTACGAGGAATTATAACAGTCCTAGACAGGTAACAAAAATAGTCACGTTCTACCGACACGATTTAAAAACCTCTCTCTCTCTCTCTCTCTCTCTCTCTCTCTCTCTCTCTCTCTCTCTCTCTCTCTCTCTCTCTCTCTCATGTCGTGGACTTGAATTCTTGCTGTCCTTGAACTTGTCGTAAACTCTGCAAACAAAAGATACAAAAATGCGCGACTGAAGAACGCGGCATTTTCTTATCATAATATTCCCACAATCAACCAATGTAAATTCATGGTCGGAAAGAATCAAAACCTTCATATAAGAGAACATGAAACACGTATATCA
>NC_089744.1:36334098-36336598 GCF_040412425.1 Macrobrachium rosenbergii
AAAGAAAATAACATGAACTGTCTTCTTCTTGTTTTTTGTAATAGTTATAATATTCTTGCCGAGAGTCATGCTTGCAACCAGACGAGAAAAACCTGCTCCATTAACGCGGCTTTCTGGCGTTTGTTCGAGTCAACTTTCAACGGAGAGAGAGAGAGAGAGAGAGAGAGAGAGAGAGAGAGAGAGAGAGAGAGAGAGAGAGAGAGAGAGAGAGAGAGAGATTAACTGTTTAGCAATTACACGAGATGAAGACAGAAAGAGTATATTACATTATTTGCCAATTATGAGAGAGAGAGAGAGAGAAGAGAGAGAGAGAGAGAGAGAGAGAGAGAGAGAGAGAGATATTAATTGTTTACCAGTTACCCGAGATGGAAACAGAAAGGATATATTATATTATTTACAAATTATGAGAGAGAGAGAGAGAGAGAGAGAGAGAGAGAGAGAGAGAGAGAGAGAGAGAGAGAGAGAGAGAGAGAGAGAGAGAGAGAATATTAACTATTTTCCAGGTACTAGAGAGGGAGAGAGACACATTACTTTATCTATCAGCTACGAGAGAGAGAGAGAGAGAGAGAGAGAGAGAGAGAGAGAGAGAGAGAGAGAGAGAGAGAGAGAGAGAGAGAGATTAATCCTTTCCCAGTTACATGAGGAGACAGAAAGATAAAATTACATTATTTTCCAATTAGAGAGAGAGAGAGAGAGAGAGAGAGAGAGAGAGAGAGAGAGAGATATTAATTGTTTACCAGTTACCCGAGATGGAGACAGAAAGAGTATATTCCATTATTTGCCAGTTATGAGAGAGAGAGAGAGAGAGAGAGAGAGAGAGAGAGAGAGAGAGAGAGAGAGAGAGAGAGAGAGAGAGAGAGAGGGGTTAATCTTTTCCTTTGTTATAGTGCTTTGCTTTACGTACGAACACTTTGAAGCACATTAACCAGAAGTAAAATGTGCTCAATCACTAGCCGCTTATTTTACGGAAATCAATGAAAATACGCAAATAATTGAAGGAAATCCCTGCATCTAGGCAACGCAAGCAAGGCAGTGCACATGCGCGGCGACCCCGTCTAACTGTTCTTGAAGTTAATGTCTACCTACAAAACAGGCATTTTACTCCCAAGGAAAAATTGATGATTTTAATGCATTTGCTTACAATAACTCGCCTCTCTCTCTCTCTCTCTCTCTCTCTCTCTCTCTCTCTCTCTCTCTCTCTCTATATATATATATATATATATATATATATATATATATATATATATATATATATATATATATATATATATATATCTCTAATAGCCACAATGCCCTCTTAACTTCTCGAATTCTGGTAAAATGACCAGTAGATTCTACACACACACACACACACACACACACACACACACACACACACATATATATATATATATATATATATATATATATATATATATATATATATATATATATATATATATATATATGCCATCAGCAGAAGCATGACATATTTAAACACTTAATCTAAATTAACTAAAATAAATACATATATACATACCCGTCTGTATATGCAAGCAAGACCAGTACAGTTTATACAAACGCGCATTCAACTTTTTCCCTATGTGCAGAGGGCCAATAGGGATGGCAATCTCAGCGTCCTTATTTAACCCATGGCCCAAAGAAATAAAAGAAAGAAGGTCGTCGGGACTTGATCTAGAAGGACGCAACAGACCAGCCTCTTAAATTTATAAAATGTTCCGACATCCAGGAGATAAAGAAACATGAAGAACATTCCAAAGACTGGCAGTATAAGGAAAGAAACAGTAGGTTTAATCTGATGGGTGTTACGGGGTCGTCTGATAGTAGATAGATTTCTACTCCTTAAGGACAATGGAGCAGCCTCCGATAAGAAACTGAGCGAAAAAGATCCAGAGATTGACAGATATTGATTTAATACTAAATTATCTGGTGCCATGACAAAATAACTCATCGACCCAAAAATGTCAATAAAATAACTTTTTTTCATAAAAGCTATAGAATGGTAACAAAATTAAAATTCAAAAGCCAAACGTGTGAGGACACTTCTAAAACAAATTGCCTGAGATTCACCCTTATCTAGATGGGCGACAAAAAGATGAAGTCCTCCAAACACAAGAGTGCTATTTCCAACAACGACAAGTAAGTCTAACTTAAAGACGTAAGAACTACTTCTGATCTATAAGCCTAATTTTTGGTGATATATTTAGCAATGTGCACAATGCTGTCTTTTCAATACACATTCGAAGAACCCGGATACCCAAGATACTTTTACAGAACTGATATCAATTAAATTTCTAAAGCAAAACTGAATGAGGAAGGAGACCGGGAAAGATCCCATTTAGATAAGCTCAAATACCAGAAATGATAGATGAAGATAGCGCAAATTAAAACTGGGAGCATTCTATCAAGGGGGCTCAGAGAGAAGGAAGCAGAAATATGAATGACTGAATCATCACCAAAAGCATAAATATGAGACAAGGGGGACTAGAGAAGGCCACAG